>NC_081345.1:77163495-77171886 GCF_029784015.1 Lycium ferocissimum
CCAACCACAACAACAATCCAACAACAACATGCATGAATTACACATTCAAATCTTCATACAACACAAGAACAATGACCATTCTTACCTTGCAACTTGCCCTTCAAACTTGGCGAATCTTCAACTCTATGGCATGCTACACCTGCTTGTCTCTTCCCACCAACTACTACACGTCCTTAAACACTTGATGAGGAGTTGATTTACTTGGAAAAATGATTTTTGGATCAAATGGAGGAGGGTGTTCTCACGGCTGACTTGTAGCCGAGAGCCTCTCTCTATCACTTAATTTCTTTTGGCTTGTAAAGATGAAATGACTTAGTAGTTGAAGTGTGAATCAGCCCTTTAGTATATATATGTAGTTCATGGGTTGGACATGTGTCCCACCCAAGTTCTTAGCCAATAAGAGTTGGACAAATCACAAGTGGGGCCCACACGACCACTTAAGCTTACTAATGGTGTAATTAAGTTCTTAATATCTCTTAGTCATCCAACCTTGGTCAATTAATCCTTATTCTCCAATAATGTTCTTATACCAAACTAAATTCATAGGCAACTTGTGCATAGAAACGAAATCGGAAGACGAAAACCCTTACCGGGAACCCTAAAATAGCTTTGTCTTTAACTTGTCGCACTTGGCTTTACAATGTCCCAATGTGAGGATACGGGACATAACAAACAACCAACCTAGCAACATCAAAAACCAATCCGGAAGACAATATAACATTAATAGCTCTCTTTCACATCATTCAACAACATTCAATATATTTGATTCAATGGCTTACGTTCAAGCCAACATTAACGCTTATACCTTCACATACTCATCCAAACCCATATCAACAACATTTAAAGACATTCTAAGCAATTCATACAACATTTCCAACAATCTAAAAATTGCTCCACTCTACCCGAAACAGCCCTCAAACCCGAGAACACCACTATAACATATTCCTCATTTCCAATTCATGATTTGCACCAACAATTCACATTCTAACAATATCATTCGCATCAATATGCAAATTACATTAAAGGTACAATAACCTCCAAATCAGTCTTAACAATTACAACATCAATTTGAGTCATTAAGCATTCATTTCCAACATAGAATTCATAGCGACGACGACTAAAACACTAAGCGACATTAATACGTTCTTTGTCATATTCCATGATCATTTTCGGCCAACACACAATATATATACACATACTTATGATTCTTATTCATTTCTCCACTCTCAACAATCCCAACAAGCTAACTAGACATTAATTCATGGCTTCAATACAACACAACACACCACTTGCACGGCCTAGCACACCATGCACACAACCCACTTCAACATACTATTTTTCATGATTTTCATACATATTAGCATACTACAACATGCATACAACCTTTATAACATATAAAACATGATCAAATCTTACCTTTCCTCTTCAATTCCACAATAGGCTAGGGTTTGCGATAATGAAAACTAGCAAAGTTGATCGCTCCAACGACACTTCCACGCTACTTAGGGACCTCAAAATAGTGGGTTTGCATCAACAAAATATTTTTGGAAGGGCTTGAAATGAACTTCAATTTCTAGGAGCTTTGGCCGAGAGCCTCACTTTCTCTCCACTCTTGGTCTTTTTTTTGTCTAAGTGTTGAAATGAACTTAGATGACTTAGAAGTCATCTTTGTATACTAGCAAGACTTGTACATGTGTCCCTTGGCCCACACAAGTGTTGGACCAATTAAAATTGTCCACAATTTGTGTGGGCCAACTCCCACACTACACGGCTAGAACAAGGAAAAGATGAATGATTTTCAACTTCCATTAATTCTAATTTTGGTCCCAAATTTTCCTATTTGTTCCATGCCAACAAATTCATGAACAACTTATGTCTCAAAATAAAATCGAAGGTCAAAAGTCTCGACTTTGTATCCCAGAATAGTTTTGTCCTTAACTTATCATAATTAATCCGGATTGTTCCAATGTATAAAAATGCGGGATATAACACCCGTCGTGCCCAATCATGAGTATATACAGATATGTACCAAAAGAATAATCAATGGCACCTTCGGAAGATGGAGTGCTCTCAAATCAGCTACTAGCTCCTACGGATCTGCACCGTCTCCCTGCCTACCTGTGGGCATGAACACAGCGTCCAAAGAAAACGGACGTCAGTACGAACATTGTACTGAGTATGTAAGATAGGAATGAAGTAAGCATAATAAGGAAATAGTAAGTCGTGAGATGAGGATACCACCTGTGTACTCCTTTAAGTATAAATACGTTTCATATACAAATATCATACATAAGCATATCATGTGCATTATCATTTCGTATGCCTTATCATATCACATATACATCATCATGCTATACATGCATCATCACATCAATCATACATCATCATGTCGTTAACCCGCGTCAGTGTAACGTCATATGCCGCCCACTAGTGGTGTCATGCCCGGCCCTCTAGGCTCGGTGTAAACATAGCAGCCCGCCTTAGCGGTGACATGTCCAGCCATTTAGGCACGGTGGAATTGTATGCAGCCCGCCGTAGCGGTGACAGGCCCGGCCAATTAGGCACGGTGGAATCACGTCATCATACATATCTTGCATTTGTCATCATGTATATATCATATTCCTTATCATTATTATTCATTTCGTAAACATATCATGGCATTATCATAACTTAGCATCGCTACATTTATCGTCCACGTAGACATTAGGACGTTTGAGGGCAATTCTAGATGTATCGGGGTGATGTAAGGTCGTGGACCTCGATTTCATTATGGAGTATTCATAGGCGTTATATCTCACCTTGGAAGGACTACATTTTAAGGTGAGTGTACATGGGGAAGACATTAATGGAATGTAGTCAACATTATTATCATTATTGTACTCATGGCGTACTTCTTATCCCGTATAACTATTCATGAACATAGGCTCTTAGTCTTTCGGAATATAGGAATTCCATGAAGAAGAAGGAAAATCATACATAGGATTCATGCCTTAGGAAGAAGGGTTGAGCCTCACATACCTTCGTTGTTTAACCACTCTATTGCTTGCTCGTTCTCCTTTAACGCTCGCGTCTTTACCTTGAGAGAGTTCGTATCGTCGTTAGCTAGGCAATTACAAAAACGTCTTCTTGAGGCTAAAGAAAATTGGGCAGCGTTTTCTTTGTTTATACTACTTTCCACCATATTCCATATCAACTCCCAACATTCATAACAACAACAATCACAATATCGTAAATAATAAGCATCATTTGATTACATTGCCCACAATTCATAATTTAACTACAATTCTCCACCCAGGACCAAAGTCCATTATCGCGTACTTTCTCATATGATACTCATTCCATGTTCTAAATGTCATTTATAACGTATTTATAACATCAACATATTCATTTCCATGATTCAATCAACTACTACTCAACAATAACACTATTCAGACATTTATGACCCATTTTCTATACTCTTCTACAATTCGAGTGTTTCAACCTACCAATACTTCAAAAGACATGGAAAGGTCATGAAACTCACCTTAGATGATGGAGGAATAAGCCTTGAATGGTGGTACACCCTTTTGCACCAAAACCCTATTTCATCTCTCTTGGGATTTCTTGATTTGGATGACTTTAATGGGGTTTCATACACTTGATTCTCCTCAATTCTTGTTGTTGATCTTTGATTTCTATTGTTTTCTTGTGGATGAAGTGTTTGGAGTGTTCTAGAGCCTTCTTGAGTTGTGGAGATGAAGAATGAAATGAACATGAAATGAAGAGAGGTCCCTTATATTAATTCATCATCAGTCCCGACCAAGATCTACGGACCAACATACGGTCGTATGTTTTCAGACAAGCCGTATGTTTGGCGTAGATGCGGTCCGAAGAGACATGGTACCGGGCTGAATCTACGATTGGACATACGGTCCATACATTTTATACGGCCGGTGTCACGACCCAACCCCGTGGGCGCGGCGCCCTAAGCCCAGGCACCCGTACGTACTCGAAGCAAAACGGTAATTCCAAATTTTTAGAAAAATTCGGGCAGAGTTTCCTCTGCTTTTCTTACTAACCAAAAATTAACAAGACTCGAAAAACACCGGAAGGCACGGTGGCCAACATATTATATACACGTATAGGCGGGCGGCAACGCGCGGTGGATAACCGCCAAACACATAATACATACGCAAGTGAGCATCTGAGATAGGACCATAACCCACTCTTTATGTCTACAGGCCTCTAACATACGGATCGAGAATCGGAGAAGGCAGACGGGGGCCCCGCCATACCCAATAAGCATATGTACAAAGCAACGAGTCGTAAGACATATACCAAAAATATCGGCCCGGGTCAAATGGAGCACTCTCCAATAGCGAACATTTGTATCCTAAAAAAGTGGTGTATCTCGCAAGACGTACGCACACAAGCATGTAACACGGCCCAAGAACAAAGGGGTCGATACGGAAAATGTCACAGAGTATGTGAACGGAACGTTAAGAAGCATAATCATAATCGGACATGAATATAAAAATATAAAGTGAGCTTTAGCTGAATACGAAATACAAAAGACTATACCTTGTCCGAGACCTCTGTGAGACATAATGCCAAAAAGATAAGCAATGCATAACAAATCACATAATGTCGCATGAACATGTGTCGTACCCGGCCCCTGCGATAAGGGACTCGGTAGATGAAATCATATATAACATCATCTTACGCCAAATACGCACATAACGTGTCCGGCCCTTTATTAAGGGACTCGGTAATATAGATCATGCATGTCGACTCATATATATATATTATGTATACATAACGTGTCCGACCTGTATCGGCGGGTCTCGGTGGATAATAATCATGTGCCATCCGGCCGCCATCCCCGTATCATCACATCACAATCGTACAAATAACGTGTCCCGGCCCTCAAGTACGAGTGGACCGTGAATAGTGCACGTAAAAACCGCACGAGAACATATCCCGGCCCGGCTCGGTGAATAGACATATCATAACTTGCACGAACGAGCAATGCGAAACATATGCATATAAGTCCGGACTAATAAACGAATCACATAAATAGTCATAATGCGTACCTTTCGAATGCCATGACGGATTATGTCAAATCGCAGTTTTTGAGACTATTCGAACGTAAGCAAATATATCATGTGGCTTACAAGAGATTCGTAATTGTTGTTCTTAAGCGAAACGTAACAAAACGGATGACATATCGCTTCAAGAAAATCGGACAATAATCGTATATGTATATGTATGCTCTTTTGGGGACGGCAAGATTAATTACTTCAAATCATGTTTCTAGAATCATAACACATGTCAAAGCATATCGTGGACTCATCATATTCATCGTTCGACACGGTACCATAATCAAAAGATTTCTTTAACATTATCATGCTTAAATAAGTCAATTAAAAATCATAGTAAGAGGTCTCGGATTCAGGCCCACCTCGGGTCAGGTCGAGGCGGCGGACATAAATTATGGATCATAGACTTTATGAAATCAGTTATGAGCGTTTGGAACAGTTCGGGTCCATTAGGGAAGGTTTCATGCATACGAACCATTTCGACAATAATTTGTGAAGGAACAAAGTTCAATTGTCTTGAACAATTTGACGCTTCATTTTCAATCTTATATTATGAGACGAGAGCACAATCAAGGCCCGCTTTCAGTGCCTAGTATACTCAAACATGCCAAGAAAGAATAGTGGAAGGCCCCACATCACCTTCGTTATGCCTTGCGCTCGTCAAATCTTGATTCCGTTTAGCGAAAAATGCGCAAATGGTCATCTTTACCAGTTACTATTCATGCAAGCTAATATTTCAACTTTGGTTAAATATTTAGCTACCGAAATTCCAAGTAAAGATTTCCCTATAAAGATGACATCCCCGAGATTCAACTCGGCTCAAACAACCAACAACCCAACAACAATATCAATAATCACAATACAACACAATATAACCTATTTGGTCATTTTTCCAACATAAGGTCATAACCCTCATTCCAACCTCTCGCGTTTCCAACTCAAATCCAATATTTTCACACTCATTATTCATCAAAGTCATTAAGAATACCATTCGGAAACATATCATAACATTTCTACAATATATACACAAAGATATACAAATTATGCCAATTTTTTTTTCACCAAAGTCATAACTTGTTCAATTCTTCCAATCTTTAACATTTAAGTTCATAACACACTTCCATCTTCCAAATTCATCAACATTACTCACAATTTGCACCTTAAGCACTTCATTTTCATAATTTCATAAAATCATGCTAAAACAACATAGGTTCCTACATTCCATTTCAAGGCGAACTTACATCATTTAACCTTCATTTACATTACAAGAATCACAACAACATAACTAACATATTAACAACATTAAACCATTTCCATTTCATCACCCTACACCCCACGGCTAAACTCCATAATTCCAACCTCAACCAAATTCTTCCAACTTCCATTGCCAATGTAATTTCCATCATAATCATAGCTAGAATACAACATAAATTTAATTAATCTTGCCTACACACACATGTGTGCACACGGCCAAGCATGGCCTTCACACACACACACGCCATGCTCACACACACCATACTTTCATAATTCTCACTTAATTCTAACCATCATATCATATATACTTATTCCATAACATAAAGCATGAAATTCATACCTCTTTTTTCTTCAAATTCCAATCTTCCGCAAACGTAGTTCTTTTGCTTAGCTACTTGTATCACGTCGAAGAGTGACGAACTTGTTAAGAATTCAAGAAGAACAAGAAATTTGGATGAAGCAATGTTTGGAAATTTTTTTTTTCTTTTCCAATCGCTTTCCTACGTAATGTACCCCTTAGCTCTCAAGTTTTTTTTTATATTTTAGATTATTTAACCTTCCAAGACTTGGCAAGAATATATATTTGATTAAATGGTCACATGCAATGCATATGACCATTGTGTCAAGCTAAATAAGGCCACGTGTCAGCTACCCCTATGATTGGGCTCCCGATTTTGTTCAAATTTTCTTGGCCCAATTCGTTATTATTCTCGTTTTTTAATTTCCCAACCAATTTCCAAAAATTTCCAAAATTTTCCCTCGGCATTCTTCAACGCTTCCACATTAAATTTCCCATAGAACAACATAAACATATTAACTAGAATCAAAAAAATTGACTTATAACATACAAGTCACAATTATTTCAAAATTTTGAACATGCGAAAATCGGATGTAACCGGATTACTGGAAAAGTGGGTTTTTGTCAATTTTTCGAGACTTGTTCTCGTCGACTCGTTTGATCTCCAATCCTTATGGAACCTTCTTAACACTTGTTTATCACTTCATTGAAACTAAGGGATGCTATAACTTTTCCCAAAAAGGGTCCTTAGGACATTGTTAATAATCCGGATTCTTAGCCGATCAAACATGTGACTCGCTTTTCTCAACAACTTTCTCCTCTTACTTCGAATGTCTTTGAAAATCTTAATTAGAACCCTCAAGTCTTTTCTTGCTTATCAAAACATCGTATATTTTTAAATCCTTCGATGGTTTTCCACTTTTTGTACACTAAGGGGGAATTTCCGTGTAACTTCTTCCCCCCCTTTTTGGGAAAATTCGTCCTCGAATATTAAATTTTCGGGGATTCTGAAAAATTTTCCCGAAGGGTTTTCCCCCATAATATGGCACACAATCCTTACCACCCCAATATCCTTGCCTCCCCGGGCCCCTAAACCCTGACAATATAAATTGGCCCCGGAAAACCCTATCATAAAATAAAAGGGATACTACCTTTTTTCGATGTCTCTCTAGATCTCTTTTGGGAAATTTGAAATAAATGCGGATATGTAGATTTCATCTTCCCTTTTACCCCAGTCATCTCTTCTTAGTTTTTATTTTGCCCTAAGACCTTAATGAAGGGCCCCTTCCCCTTTTAGGAAAAAACCCTTTTTTTAAACGCGGAAGGCCCTTTTTCTAAGTTAGTTTTTCGATCGAACTCATTGGGGGCACTTTTGTGGGGTCTCCAAAAAAATTTGCGGAGCATTGAAAAATGGAATACGGGGTGAACCCAATTCGAACTCCAAAGGGGAAATCCCAAATTTAAACCAAAGACCCCCCGGATGATTTTGTATGGTCCCGAAACAACTTTTCCTTTTTCTTTCCAAAACCCCGCCCTTTTTTGGAGATACCTTCAAAAAACACCCGATCATCGGCTTAAAATTTTAAATCTCCCCCGGCGGTTATCCCGAAGACTTTTGGGCCCTTTGGGGGTTCCAAAAATCGATCTCGGATCACCTTGACTTTTTTTGTTGAATCAATTTGGGGCCAAAACGCCAATTCTTCTCCCCCTTTTAAAAAATCTAATTAGGGGAAAACCCCAAATTCCCTTCCATTTTAACCT
>NC_081345.1:77171986-77183224 GCF_029784015.1 Lycium ferocissimum
CTTAATGTTCTTCATGTATGATCGGAACCGCTTAAACGGTCGAAGAGGTTTCGGTACGTTAAATGCTTATAATGCTCGATGCTAACTCGGAAGAACCGAGACTTGTTCGAATCTTCGGATGTTAATAAGCGTATGTATCCATTGAGTCGATTTCATATGCATATGTTTACGCACTACTCTTGCTCGTGCGCGACTCAATGTATCCTTCACCGAGTCCGGGCCGGGGCATGTTATGATCTCGTGTGTACGTTACGATACGATTCGATTCACCGAGTCCGGGCCGGGGACATGTTCTCGTGCGCACTTCTCTTTGCATATATTCACCGAGTCCCTCGTACTTGCGGGCCGGGACACGTTATCCGTATGTAATTATGATGTGATGTTATGGGGATGGTGGCCGGGATGGCACATGATTATTATCCACCGAGACCCGCGATGGGGCCGGGACACGTTATGTATGTATGATAGGGATATGCATGATCTCATCTACCGAGTCCCTTAATAAGGCGGGACACGTTATGTACTTATGATTCGATATACATGATTTTATCCACCGAGTCCCTTAATAAAGGGCGGGACACGTTATTTGCATATATGATATACGATTCGCTTATACATGGTCCTATTCACCGAGTCCCTCATCGGAGGGCGGGACACGTCATACACGTATAGGGAGTATGATTTTGATATCGTTCTCAGACTCGTCCGACATACGTAAGCTTCGAGCCTTCCGTATGTTCCGGTACTCGGTCCCGATATGTCGATATCGTACGGTTTGTATATTCGTATTTCGTCCGTTATATGATATCATACGGACATTACGTACGTTTGATATTCCGTCCGATATATGATCGCATCGCGCGAGTGTTCGCACGTTACGTACTCGTCGACGTATGACATCACCGTATGCTGTATCCTCGGCACCTCTTCGGACATGCGGTCTGGGCACGCAAGTTAAGCAGTTTAGGTATTCTGATTGATTATTTATTGTTCTGTATACTTTCGGCTTATGAAACGAATGTGTATGGTATTGTACGGAAAGGTATGTGTACGGGTACTCCGATATACATATATAAGTATTTAATGGTGCATGTCGGTTTCGATTCTGATCCTTGCTTATTTGTATTGCATGCCTTACGTACTCGTACATATTCCGTTCGACCCCCGTGTCGGGGGCTAACGTTTCATGCCGCGCGGTACTCCCCGGCATTCGATGTGATTATAGGAGACGTTCCCGGCGGGAGAGATGGCAAGCCTCATTTTCCCGGAGTCTTTGCCGAGTCGAGTTTGTCCGTATGACGTACGGATCCGTATTTAGAGACTTTGCGTACGAGCGTGTGGATATGATGTGTCGATCAATCGGCGGCTCCGTCCAGTAGATATGTTAATTTGTGATATGTATTAAATTGTGTATAATTACAGCATTTTGTCAAATTTGAAAGCTTCATTGTGTATTTGATGATTAACGAGTTTAGAGGTTTGGAAAAAAAATTTATGTGTGCAATAGGGTACTGGGTTCGCTCGGCTCGGATGTGGGGGTGCCCATCACGTCCCATGGAATTGGGGCGTGACGAAAAATACATATATTGTTGAAGTGAAGTGATGAATTAATATTAGTTAGTAATTTGATTGTTGTGGTTATAGATGGTCCATGCATGTTGTGATATGTGGAAGTGAATGAAACTCATGAGAAAATGTAGTGTGTATGTGGGCCGTGTATGTGTGACTTGGTGTAGAGAAAATAAATTAATTTTATGTTATGTGTTGGTTGTTGTTGTGATGGATTTTATGTAATGAAAATGAAAGTTTGATTATTCAAATGGAAGTTGTGATAGTTATGGGCTGAATTGGAACGTAATATGATTTGAATATGCTTTCTTGAATTCATGGAAGTAATGTTGTAAATGTATGGAATTGTTGATATAGTTTGTGAGTTTGAAAGAAATAAAGGTATTGTTGGAGTTCTTATGGCATTTGGAAGATTTGGGTTGGAATGTCTGAACATGTTGTGAGTTGAGTATTGATATTGTTGTTATGATTGTTGGTTTTGGCCGGGTTGAATTCCCGGATTGTTGTTGATTACAATTTGCCGAGTTAGAATCTCGGGATGGCACATTTACGGGGAAGTGCTGCCGAAATTTTTGTAGACAAACGTGCATTCAAGATTGGATTCAAAAAGGTACTAATTAAGTTTTGGTAAACATGACCAAATTGTAGATTTTGGCGAATTTGGAGCTTGAATTTGGAATAGCGGAAGGAGCGGAAAAAGGTATGTAAGACCTTACTTTCTTTCTTTGGCATGTCTTAGACGTATAGGCTTGATTTCGCGCCTCGGGGACTTCCCTATTCGTAGAAATCCGAGATTGAAAAATAGTTACTATTCATTCAGTGGCATTGAACCAAAAGTGCCTGAATAGTGAAAGAAAGGTCGAAACACCCTAGAACTTACAAGAATAAGACCCGATCACCCTAAGGCTTCCATAAGCAACGTTATGAAACGTATTATACGTAAATTGTGTACGCCGCCTCATTCGACCGAGGCGGGCCCACTATTCCCAAACCCCTTCTTATTGTTACATTAAGCTTATTTCCATTGCTATAGCTAATAAAAGTTTTTTTGGATATCGTTCCTACTATTAAACTAGTAATTGTTTTAACTAAACCCTCGACCCCAAGCTATGATTTTCCTTACTAAAAGTTTACAAGTGTTTTCCAAAATATACATTTTTCCTTAAAAACTAAGTTTCATATTATTGAGTTTTATGACCTAAACAACGACTATAATCCTATGATGACTATGAATCTATGATGCCAATGATCCTACGATGACTATGATGGCTACGATTCTATGATACCTATGATTCTATGGAGACTATGATTCTATGATATACATGATTCTATGGGAACTATGACTGTGGGGACTATGATTCTATGATGACTATGATCCTATGATAAGCTATGATTCTATGATGACAATGATGAAGTCGGATATGCTATGTCTATGGCTTAAGCCCGCTATGCTATGATATGTTCTATGTTGATAGTCTACTTCTTATGATTATCGTTCCTTCAAGGTGAGACAAAGCGACCATGATTATTCCATAATGCGATCGGAGGTTTCCGACCTTACGTCGCTCCGATAAGTACATGATTTCCTTGGGCTCTCTTGCGTACTAAATATGAACAAGGGTTGGGGGGATGGGAACTATGTATACTTGGAAATTGGGAAGGAACTATGTTTCATTGCCCTGGTCAGGCTTATCATCCGGACGCGGGATGCCGGTTATTGTAGTTGGGCCCAGGTATTACGGCGCTATGTGGGCGAGCCGCCTCGTGCGGTACTATGACCGATATGACCAAGTAACGTAATGGCGCCGCCCCCGGGGGCATTCATATGCACGAGGTTACTGCTATCCTATGATATGTTCTATGTTCTCTATACAGTTATATGATTCCTATGTACGAGTCGACTTGACACGTCCGTTCCTATGTTTCTATGCGGTTGTCTTTGTTCATGTACATTTCTTACTATGTTATTATTCATGCCTTACATACTCGGTACACTATTAAATGCGCGCCTTCTTGTGGTATTGCGTTTCATCTTGCGCGCGGTACCCCCCAGGTAAGAAGTCATTATAGAAGATGTTGCAGCAATGTTGGCAACGCTTTCAACTCGCCCTGGAGAGTTCTTTGAGTCAACATACACGTCTATGATGGTCCATGATTACAGTTAGAGACTTTGCGAACGAGTCGTGGGTCTAAGTGTCGGCCTTAAAAAAAGAGTTTCTCTGGTTGACGTGTTTTATTATACGGAGCCTCATATTTTCAATGTTGTATTTACTTTGAGAAACGTCGAAAAAGATTTTGAAAAACAAAATTTGCTATGTATTTTACTTCGTTTTGTCTTAAGAATCCAAAGAGTTCATATGTGTAATAAGAGTTAGCGGGTTCGCTCGGCTCAGGTACACGGGGTCGGGTGCCCATCACACCCTAGTAAAGTCGGGGTGTGACAAAGTGTATCGAGCAGGTCGGTCGAGGGATGTCTGCAAAGTCGTGTAAGGTAGAGTCCGTTTATGGGTGTGAAGCGGGGGCCACATTTATAAACGAGGAGGCTGCCCGGGGCATCTAGGAATGGTTGACCTTCTTTTGTCCTATGATCGTGCGATAGAGCCAAGTCCTAGGAAAATGGAATCTCCTATGCGAGCCTTACCTACGACGAAAGTGAGAAGTGATATGGAAAGTTACGAGGACAAGTATTGACGTTACGTTACCTGCACGAAACAATTATGGGGGCGTGTAAGGTAAATGATCGTATACATATGTAAAAGCAAGGTATTGCCAATAACTGCTGTGTGCGGATCTGAATAGTGAAGATAATGAAGAAGGCCCTACCAGAATGGGCATGTCTAAGAGAAGGAAGTGTGAAAAGGAAATACGATAAACAGACAATAAACGAGATGCGATGTTTCAAGAAGGGTTATGGATTTGGCACGACGACGAAGGTGCGATCACTACCTCGGGAACCTGGAGGCCCAGGATAAGAAGTGGTTATGCACACAAGTGAAAGGTGAACATTCGGAACTGAAAAGGGCAAAATAGTAATTTCAAGGAAAGGACGTGTTATGAAAATATTCCAGAATCGGTAAGACTTCGACTTGCCCCAGGATATGTAGTAAAGGTTATACGAGGAAGTGGACGACGATTATATCGGCGTTAAGACACTGATTCTACCGGAGTTTCGAGGTTAAGCGTGCTCGGTGGGAGCAATTCTACGATGGGTGACTCGCGAAGTTACAAGAAATTTTATATATTCGGACCTAAGAGACACATTAGAGATTAGTGTAGCACAAGGAAAACTAGAGTATATGGGATGAGCAGAAACCTTAAGAGGACGCGTAAGACGAGGTGGACTAGCTCGATACGGAGACGAGGAAGTGCATCGCGGCTACGGGAAGTAGGATGGCTTGAACGGTGCTTGGACGTATTTTGTGGGATAGTTGATAGTAATTATATACATGTTTATATGAAGGTACGGGATATCCCAAATATGATTGTATTGGTGGATATGTGAATCGTGACCGAAGTTACGGTACAAAAGGTATTAATCGAGTAAGAATGTAGAGTTTGAGTAACGACAAGAATGAATGGTACAAGTGTTGCAAAGTAAGTTGATATTATTCTACTATAGAGTGAGGTTGGAAATGAGAATATGAGACGAAGCGTAAATGGATCATGGTACAGGTACACCCCAAAAGGGAAGCGGATTGAGCGAAATGTAATGATGACAAGGAAACGGTATTGGATAGCTTAAGGGCTAATGTGAAGGATGGAAATAGCCTTGAAAAGGGAGCTCCCCCGAGGTACTTATGAGCTGCGGGACTAGTCGAACATTCGAGACGAATGTCCCAAAGGGGGAAGGATGTTATATCCCGCATTTTGTACGTCGGAATATTTTAAGACAATTGCGGGGAGAGTTGGGGCAAGACCATCTTCAAAAAATTATTTTTAGCATAAGTTGGTTATGAATATTATTTATGAATATTATTGAACGGAAATATTGAGAAAGGCAAGGGGCAAGAAAATTCGCAAATGGGCCGTGAAAATAATGCGGAAGGCTAGGGACAAAATGGTAATATTGAAGAAAGTCGAGGGCAAAATGGTAATTTCACCAAGGGTTCATGAAAGTTCCCCAAAGGAGTCCAAATTAGTCATATGATGAAAAGAAAAAAGGAAAGAAGGAAAAAAAAAAGGATGACAAAATAAGTCATCTTTCCATGGAAATTAAAAAGAAGAATCTAGAGAGAGGGCATGTGCCCCTCACATGCATGTAATATATATATATATATAAGAGGGCCCATCTTATAAAGCAAGAAAAAAAAATAAGAGATGAAGAACAACAAAGCCAAGGCCATTCGGCCAAGGCTAGAGAAAAAGAGAGAAAAGAAAAAAAAAATTTAAGTCTTGATCCTTGGTTCAAATTATGTTCTTAGTATTTCTACCAAGTCAAGGATGCTCTTTAATGTGGTGCAATGGTTGGAGCAAGAAAACTATCCCTTGTGGCAAGTTACAAATTCTAGTCAAATGGAAAATTGGGGAAGAAGGTAAGATTCAATCCTTTTTTATATGTTTTATGGATGTTTGGACGGATTGCTACTTGAAGAAATGAATAAAGCCATGAAAATATGGATGTTGAAGTTGAGCCATGAATGTTGCATGTTGGCCGAAAAATACATATATTGTTGAAGTGAAGTGATGAATTAATATTAGTTAGTAATTTGATTGTTGTGGTTATAGATGGTCCATGCATGTTGTGATATGTGGAAGTGAATGAAACTCATGAGAAAATGTAGTGTGTATGTGGGCCGTGTATGTGTGACTTGGTGTAGAGAAAATAAATTAATTTTATGTTATGTGTTGGTTGTTGTTGTGATGGATTTTATGTAATGAAAATGAAAGTTTGATTATTCAAATGGAAGTTGTGATAGTTATGGGCTGAATTGGAACGTAATATGATTTGAATATGCTTTCTTGAATTCATGGAAGTAATGTTGTAAATGTATGGAATTGTTGATATAGTTTGTGAGTTTGAAAGAAATAAAGGTATTGTTGGAGTTCTTATGGCATTTGGAAGATTTGGGTTGGAATGTCTTGAACATGTTGTGAGTTGAGTATTGATATTGTTGTTATGATTGTTGGTTTGGCCGGGTTGAATTCCCGGATTGTTGTTGATTACAATTTGCCGAGTTAGAATCTCGGGGGGATGGCACATTTTACGGGAAGTGCTGCCGAAATTTTTGTAGACAAACGTGCATTCAAGATTGGATTCAAAAAGGTACTAATTAAGTTTTGGTAAACATGACCAAATTGTAGATTTTGGCGAATTTGGAGCTTGAATTTGGAATAGCGGAAGGAGCGGAAAAAGGTATGTAAGACCTTACTTTCTTTCTTTGGCATGTCTTAGACGTATAGGCTTGATTTCGCGCCTCGGGGACTTCCCTAGCTGTAGAAATCCGAGATTGAAAAATAGTTACTATTCATTCGGTGGCATTGAACCAAAAGTGCTTTGAATAGTGAAAGAAAGGTCGAAACACCCTAGAACTTACAGAATAAAGACCCGATCGCCTAAGGCTTCCATAAGCAACGTTATGAAACGTATTATACGTAAATTGTGTACGCGCCTCGTTCGGCCCGGCGGGCCCACTGTTCCCCAAACCGCTTCTTATTGTTACATTAAGCTTATTTCCATGCTATAGCTAATAAAAGTTTTTTTGGATATCGTTCCTACTATTAAACTAGTAATTGTTTTAACTAAACCCTCGACCCCAAGCTATGATTTTCCTTACTAAAAGTTTACAAGTGTTTTCCAAAATATACATTTTTCCTTAAAAACTAAGTTTCATATTATTGACAGTTTTTATGACCTAAACAACGACTATAATCCTATGATGACTATGAATCTATGATGCCAATGATCCTACGATGACTATGATGGCTACGATTCTATGATACCTATGATTCTATGGGAACTATGATTCTATGATATCTATGATTCTATGGGAACTATGACTCTATGGGGACTATGATTCTATGATGACTATGATCCTATGATAACTATGATTCTATGATGACAATGATGAAGTCAGATATGCTATGTCTATGACCCGTATGCTATGATATGTTCTATGTTGATAGTCTCGCCTTATGATTATCGTTCCTTCAAGGTGAGACAAAGCGACCATGATTATTCCATAATGCGATCGGAGGTTTCCGACCTTACGTCACTGCGATAAGTACATGATTTCCTTGGGCTCTCTTGCATGCTAAATATGAACAAGGGTTGGGGGATGGGAACTATGTATACTTGGAAATTGGGAAGGAACTATGTTTCATTGCCTTTGGTCGGGGCGCGCTTATCATCCCGGACGCGGGATTTATGGCGGCAGGTACGGCGCTATGTGGGGCGCCGCCTCGTGCGGTACTATGACACGATATGACCAAGTAAGCATGCATGGCATCCGCCCCCGGGGCATTCATATGCACGGGTTACTCTGCTATCCTATGATATGTTCTATGTTCTCTATGCGATATATGATTCCTATGTACGAGTCACGGCTCGGCACGTCACGTTCTATGTTTCTATGCGGTTTGTTCCATGTATACATTTCTTACTATGTTATTATTCATGCCTTACATACTCAGTACACTATTATTCGTGCGCGCCCCGCTGTGGGCGGCGCACGTTTCTGCGCGCGGTACCCCCCGACGAGTAGAAGTCATTATAGAAGATGTTGCGGCAATGTTGGCAAGCTCCACTCGCCACTGGAGAGTTGCGAGTCGGCATACACGTGCTATGGTCCATGATTACGGTTAGAGACTTTGCGGACGAGTCGTGGGTCTAAGGTGTCGGCCTTAAAAGAGTTTTCTCGGATTGACGTGTTTTATTATACGGAGCCCTCATATTTTCAATGTTTGTATTTACTTTGAGAAACGTCGAAAGATTTTGAAAAACAAAATTTGCTATGTATTTTACTTCGTTTTTGTCTTAAGAATCCAAAGAGTTCATATGTGTAATAAGAGTTAGCGGGTTCGCTCGGCTCCGTACACGGGGTCGGGTGCCCATCACACCCTAGTAAAGTCGGGGTGTGACAAAAACTATATATAATGTCGCCAAATGGTGTTAGAATGATCTTGATGGTTAATGATGATGAAAATATTGATATTGGATTGAAATGTGAAGTTAGTTTGGAAGTTGTTGTCGTATGTTGGAAGAAGACTATTTGTGGTAGTATGTGATTAGTTGTGTATTAATGTTGTTGGTTTGGTTGTTGTTGATCATTTTGAGCCGAGTTGAATCTCGGGGATCTTTTGTATGTATAGGGGAGATCTTGCCCAAATTTTTATAGAACAATATTGGTTAAGTTTGGAAATTATAGGTCTCATGGAATAGTAGCTTGGTCAATGTGACCATTTGCGGATTTTTGACGAAAGTGAGTTTTGGAGCGTAAAGAGGCCTAAAAGGTATGTAAAGCCTTCCTATTTCTCTCTTGGCATGATCTAAGTGTACTAGGGTCGGATTGGCGCCCTGGAAAGTATTGTTCATCGGAATCCGCGGTTGAAAACGTTCCTTTTTCATTATTAAATTGAATCCTTTAAGTATGTTTTGTTCGAGAGGATTGTGTAAACTTCCACAAATGGCCTAGAAAGTTAAGGAATGCCCCTAGGACCTCCATGGTTGATTCTATAGACTTAAGATACATAATTGCGTCCGAGTCACTTCGGTTGACTCGGCGGGCCCACTATTCCCGCTTTGTCGCTCATTTTACTATTGTCTTGTTTTGAGCATATAACATGGAAGCTTGTTTTACTATCCTTCTGACTACTAAATAAGAATTGTTTTAAGTATGTCCTTAAGTCTTATAAACTATTTTGGAACATGAAAATTATCGTAGAAAGGGTATTTCTCCGTAATCCATTATGACATCCGAAATTCACTTCACATAATTCCGTTCGATTCCTTTGCTTGATTTGTTATTCGCTATGCTTCATTGAGTCTCCGAAAAATCTATGGTATTTTATTGCATTTAGTCTCTCACTACTCCATTCGTGGATGCCTCGATGTTTCCCATGGCCCCGAGCCGGGCCGGGATATGTTTTCAAGCGTATTTCTGCATTGTTCGCCGTGCTCCGGTGTGAGGCGGTATAATACGTACATGGGTTGTGGAGTATGATGTGCCATGTACGCTTATGTTGATACTTATTGATTCGATCGATATGGCCATCTATTATGATATGATACATTGTGATTTGTGGTGCCGGTGTCGGGGGCGACCACGTTCGATAATAGGGTCCCTAACGGGACCGGTTTTGGCATATGTTTTTTGCGTATATTACTTATGATCTACGATATGCTTTTCGACTACTTATGTATCTCGTATGTTCTCCGCATAACCTGTTCTGTTCTTAATTTGTTTATTACAGTCTCTGCTTTACATATTCAGTACATTTTCCGTGCGGCCCACTCTTCGGGGGGGCTGCGTTTCATGCCCGCGGTGCGGGCACACGCTGCCGGTCCGCCCGCTTGGGCTGTCTACCGGCTATAGCCCGGCCACTTTCCTTTGTTCGGAGTGCGTGCACTTTTGGTATAGTCTTTTTTACGTATGTACGTATACGGATTTCATGGGTACGGCGGGGCCTGTCCCGTCATATGTTTATGTTTACGATCGTAGGGGTACGTAGACATGTATAGTGGGTTACGTATATATGTTACTTGTGAGCTTGTGTACGTTGGGGTTGTGTATATATTTGTGACGGCCTGATCGGCCTTCGTGCGACATACTCGCTTTTATGCGTCATACGATGATATCCTTTCGTGTTATTTATGTATATGCCTTTATTATGCTAAAGTGGGATAAGGGTACGTATGAGTGTCCAACTCGGGCACGAGTCACGGCCTACGGGGTTGGGTCGTGACACTCCCACAC
The DNA here is from genome assembly GCF_029784015.1 of Lycium ferocissimum. Taxonomy (NCBI): domain Eukaryota; kingdom Viridiplantae; phylum Streptophyta; class Magnoliopsida; order Solanales; family Solanaceae; genus Lycium; species Lycium ferocissimum. The sequence goes on from NC_081345.1 coordinate 77,182,468, forward strand.
ATTTGCGGAGCATAGAGACATGAAATACTGGGAGAACTAATTCAAGCCCGAAGGTAGCTCTAATTCATAGGCTACTTGACCCACCTTGCGGATGATTTTGTAGGGTCCAATGTATCGAGGACTCAACTTGCCTTTCTTACCCAAATCTCATCACCTTTCATTGGTGATACTTTCAAGAACATGATCATTGACTTGAAATTCTAAATCTCGCCGGCGATTATCCGCATAAGATTTTCGGCGACTTTGGGCTGTCAATAATCGATCTCGGATCACCTTGACTTTTTTCTACTGCTTGCTGAATCAATTCGGGGCCTATTAATTGTACTTCTCCAAAACGTCAAACCATCAATCGGAGATCTACATTTCCTTCCATATAATGCTTCATACGGAGCCATTTGGATACGGAATGATAACTATTATTGTGAAGCAAATTCGATTAGGGGTAAGTGGTCATCCCAACTACCACCAAAATCTAAAACACATGCCCTTAGCATATCTTCCAAGGTACGAATAGTACGCTCGGCTTTGTCCCCGTCGGTCTGTGGATGGAATGCGCTTTGTCGAACTTCAACTTGAGTACCTAGACCTTCTTGAAAGGATTTTCGAACTTAGTTTGTAAATTGTGCTCCTGCATAACGTGATGATAGATATTGGAATACCATGAAGTTTTACAATCTCCTTAAGGTATAACCTGGCTAATCTTACCGGGGTACGTAGTCAGGGGGGGAAAAAAGGGCTTTTGTGGTCGTCTACGATC
>NC_081345.1:77183324-77190603 GCF_029784015.1 Lycium ferocissimum
GGATAAAAAATGTTTTTCCCACTTGTACCCGGGAAGCCTTTTTTCTATCACTATACTTTTCCAACTTTGTAATGTTGAAATGAAATTCTAGTTGCTATGAATCAGCAATTCCTTTATATATGCAGTCCACAAAGTGGACATGTGTCCCACCCAAGTTCTTAGCCAATAAGAGTTGGCCAAATCCCCAAGTGGGACCCACACGGCCACTTAGGCTCACTAATGATGTAATTAAGTTCTTAATCTCACTTAGTCATCCAATCTTGGTCAATTAATCCTTATTCTCCAATAATGTTCTTATACCAAACGAAATTCATAGGCTATTTGATGCATCGAAACGAAATCGGGAGATGAAAACCCTTACCGGGAACCCTAAAACCGCTTTGTCTTTAACTTGTCGCACTTAGCTTTATAATGTCCCTATGTAAAGATACGGGACATAACAGTGAAGTAGTCTATGGCGACCAAAATAAAACGGTGCTTGTTTGACGCAGCTGGCTCAATAGGTCCTATGAAATCCATGCCCTAAGCGGCGAATGGCCAAGGCGACATCATAGCATTTATTTCTGTTGGATGGACTTTTATCAAGGCTCCAGGAATTTGACACTTGTGGCATTTCTGGATGAATTTGCAACAATTGTTCTCCATGGTTATCCAAAGAATAACCTGTTCTTAAGATTTTCTTCGCTAGCACAAACCCATTCATGTGAGGCCCGTGTTCCAAAAGACGCACTTCTTCAATCAATCTTGTAGCTTCGACAGAGTCAACATATATGAGCAAACCCAAATTTGGGGTCCTTTTATACAGAACATTCTTATTAAGGAAGAAACCATTTGCCAACTTCGTGATAGTCTTCTTCAGGTTGATGGTGATTCCTTCAGGATATTCTCCTTTCTCCAAATACATTTTAATATGTTACACCTCGGACATTTCTTGTTATTGTGCTGTGAATAGACTAACGCAAGCTTAAGGTGAACATGAAGTCCATATGAATTTAAGGAGGATATTTGGTAGCTTATTGGTGTATACTACCAGATTTTTAAGGTAAGATGAATCGGAGAAATCAAGTTCGTCGAAGGAAGTGAAGAATAAGTTATGTTTGGGAAGGTTTAGTAATTATCGAGTTAATGATTATTTAGTAACGTCTTGAGGAGAAGCTATAGGGATCCTTAGATGGTTAATGAAGTGTTATGCAAGTGTCAGAAGACTCCATAAGGATTCGAGATCAAACGAATCGACGAAAATAATTTTGGAAAAGGTGAGTTATACGACCACTTATACGGTCCGTATAACAGTTGCAGTGAAGGGTCATCACTGGTGGTATTATACGGTCACTTATACAGACCGTATAAAATTATACAGACCGTATAAAATTATACGGACCGTATAAAATTATACGGACCGTATAAGTGTCCGTATAATCACGTCGGGCAGCTTTATTTTCTTGTTGTAAATAGATGACCCAAGTTCTTATTTTTTATTTCCAACATTCTCCACACCTCTTGAGAGCTCTAGAAAGTTCCTCACACTATATCAAAACAAACCCAAGAGAAATTAAAGATCAAATACGAAGAATCAAGAGAATTAAGAAGAAAGGGTCATAGGGTTTGTAGAAGTCAAGATTCCCTTTGGTATTGAAGTCGGTTTCTCTCAAGTGAAGTATATCCATCCAAAGTTCATCCTTATATGATAAAAGGTGAGTTTTACATTCATTTCATGTTATTAAGAGTACTTGGTTGTTGAATGACTTGGATGAGGGAAGAAAGTGGAATATGAAGCTCAAACATAGATTTAATGATATTCTTGAATAGTGACTTGACTTGAGTCATAATTCTTAGTATGCTATGGTATAATTTTGTCAGGATGATACTAATGACGTTTAGGAAGTATTATATGTGAACGAATATGGTGTTGTGTTGTTATGGTTATGAATGACTTTCAAAAGGGGTTTTGAGGATTGAACAATGTTTAACTTGAAAAAGTCTATTGTTTATGGTATTGTGGGTGTTGCTATTGATGTTTGGGAGATGTTTATTATGTGGAGAAAGTTGTTGAAACAAAGGAAATGCTGCCCAATTTTCGTAAGCTCTTAGTCGCTTTAGTTTAGACTTAAGCATGTTTTAAATGATCTAATTTAGTACGAATTCTTTTAAATGTAGAGTCGCTGAGCTCAGGAAGGGAGAACGTTTAGTCGTTAAGAAGACGTAAAGGTATGTTAAGGCCAATCCCTTTCTTTTCAAAGGCATGACTCCAATATTATGATTTTTACATACTTCCCATAACCCTCTTACATTCCAAAGTTGAGAGTCCAAGATTCTTAAGTACTTCTTATGAGATAGAGATACGATATGTTCTATGATGATGATGATGATTCTACTGCTAGAGATTCCAAAGCTTATGAATTGATGCTAGTATTAGCTTAATGGCGAGGTTTGGGTTAAAATTATCCCTTATCTATGGGAGTAGGTTCATTTTGGTCCCTCAAATATTACCTTGAGCATATTTGATCCCTTATCTATGGGAGTAGGTTCATTTTGGTCCCTTGTATCATAAGGCTAAGCATATTTAATCCATTAACTATGCTAAAGGTGTCAAGCACCTTTGGTTCCCCCAATAGAACCCGTTTAAAAAGTAACGCGTATAAACCCATATGACACCACGTGACTCGTAAAAGGCTAAACCCATCGGACAAAATGCAAAGCAGAGTAATGGAATTTCTCTAAAAAATGCAACTCATATGATATATTAACAAAGCAACTCGTAATATTTGGATCATAGGGTTGGTAACCAACTCTTAAACGGTAATCTGGCAGCACACATGGAACTATTTCACTTATTTTGGAAGCATGTGAATATAAAGTTACTTTTGTTAAATATGAAAAAAAAATCAAAATTCTTTTTAACAACTATTATAAATTAACTTAATTGATGGAACCACTCCAACTATTTTCGGAAGCATGTGAATGCAAATTTTAATATACTAGATAAAGTTTCTGGCTGTTTTAAAAAATCAGCTTCTTCTTCTTCCAGCCAATTGAAGCTTTCTACAGAGAGGCTCGGGCTTTTTTCGGTAAAGTGTTTCTTCATATGAAGTTGGGGAGAAAGGCGAACGAGTTTAGTATTTTTGTTTGATGGGTTTAGCCACTTACAAGTCACGTGAGTATCACATGGGTTTAGCACAGTTACTTTTTAAAAGGGTTCTATTAGGAGAACCAAAAGTGCCCCACTGTAGCATAGTTAAGGGATTAAATATGTTTAGCGTTATTTTTAAGGGACCAAAATGAACCTACTCCCATAGATAAGGGATCAAATATGCTCAGAGTAATATTTGAGGGACCAAAATGAACCTACTCCCACAGATAAGGGACAATTTTAACCCCAAACTCGCTTAATGACCTTGTTTTATAATTTCCTTGATGTTATTCATTGTTGGCTATCTCACCTCATGATACTAGTTCCTTCGACGTGAGACATGGCGATTATGAATGTTCCATAATATCATCGGAGGTTACCGATCTTACGTCACTCTGATAGAGTTATAGCTTTTACTTGAGTTCTCATGCATGCTTTATATTATGTATATGATGATGATTACACCGTGCCTAGTTGGCCGGGCAAATACCACTACGATGGGCGTAGTGGGCAGCTATGATGATAATTACATCGTGCCTAGTTGGCCGGGCAGACACCACTAGTAGGAGGCATGAGATGGTTACCCCGGACGCGGGAGGCCCGAACACGGGCTAATTATGATCACACCGTACCTATATGATCGGGTAGTTTATGTGTATATATATATATATATATATATATATATATATATATATATATGATATGATATGATATGATATGATGTTGTTTTAATATAAAAGTTAACATGCATGACTCCGCCTTAAGAGGCAACCGATTCATGTTACTCCTTCATCTTATGCTCTCTTATTTCTTTATTATGTTGTTATACATGCCTTACATACTCAGTACATTGTTCGTACTGATGTCCTTTCTTTTATGGATGCTGCGTTCATGCTCGTAGGTAGATAGGGGGACGACACAGACATCTAGGAGCTTTATCAGCAGATATTCAAGAGCACTCCACTACACCGGAGTTTTCGCTTATTAGTGTATTCTTTTGTGCACATATTTGGGGCATGGTGGGGTCCTGTCCCGTCCTTATGATTTCAGTACTCCAGTTAGAGGCTTGTAGATACATATATGTGGGTAGTAGCTATCTTATGATCTCTTTAGCGTATGTTTTGTATATCATTTTGTAGCCTCATGGGCTTGTACATTTATATATGTGTTTCCAGGAGTAATTGAGGACTGTCCCATGTTAAGTGTTGCGTTGAGAATTGTATTAACTCAGGATGAGGCAGATAATAAAAGGAAAGGCGGTGCTCGGTAGGCTAGCTCCGGGTACCGTCATGGCCCTCGAGTTGGGTCAACACAAAAGTGGTATTATAGTAGTTCCGTCCTAGGGTGTGTCTACGAGCCATGTCCGGTAGAGTCTTGTTTATGGGTTTGAAGCGCACCACACTGATAAACAAGAGGCTGCGGGGCATTTAGGAATAATGACGGTCCTTCTCCTTCATAGATCGTGTGATAGAGTTATATTATAAGATTTCTCTTTTCCCTAATTGTGCGTTATGATTTCAGTGATGCCAATAGAGAGGAAAGCAATAGCCACCCAGAAGGGCAAGACTATGACAGGAAGGTGGACTGAACAGGAGCCACCGGTAAATATAGAAGAGGGTGAGTCCCATAATGAGACTTCATCTCATACTTCTCACACTCCGCCTATTTTAGAGGAGCATGAATGTTACATCTCAGAATTTCAGGTTGTCATGAGCTGATTAGACTAACACAAGTTAAGGTGTACTTGAAGTCCCTACAAGTAATAAAGGACACATAATAATTCTAATTAAGATTCCAAAGACAATTGAGGGAAAAAAAGGACAAGTTTGTTGAAGAGAGTTAAGGTGGAAGCATGTTGGGAGGATTTTGCATCATTGAGTTAAGAATTGCTTAGCATCACCTTAAGGAAGATATATAGAGCCCTTTGTATGGTTAATGAAGTTTTATATAAGTTCTAAGAAAGTTTCATAAGTATTGGAGGTCAAACGAATCAAAGAGAGCACGATTTCACGAAACCGGGCAAAATAGGGCAGTGTGCGCCCGCACACTGAGTGTGCCTAGCCGCACACTGTGCGATAACTTCCCAAAATTGGAGAGCTCACTGCCCAAAACCTCCTCTGAGTGGTGGGAGAGTGTGCGGCCGCAAATTCAGTGTGCAAGGTCGCATACTCTCCGCCAACTTGGTCGGGGGGCGAAAATGCCACCTTTTTAAATTCCAAACGACCCTAAACTCATTTCTAAATCTTCCCACCTATTTCTCCACCTCTCTAGAAACTTATAAGGAGTTCTTGAAGGTTCCACACCACTTCACACCCTTCCATGACCATCTAAAGAGAGAATCAAGTGTAGAGAAGATCACTAGAGTTTGTGAAAGTCAAGGTTTCCTTTGGTGTTGATGTTGGGGTTTTTTTTTTCAAGTGGAGTATCTTCATCCAAAGACCATTCCTACATACTCAAGGGTGAGTCTTACACTTATTTCATGTCATTAAAGGTATTGAGTGGTTGAAAGACTTGGATTGGAGAAGAATGTGGAATATGAGCTCAAGCATAGAGAAAATGGTATTTTGAGTAGTAAATTAAATTGAATCATGATTCTTAGTATGAGATGAGTCTATTATCTTTATGAATGATGTTGGCAACGTTGAGGAAGTATTATATGAAGAACAAAAATGATGTTGTATTATACTCATAGTTATGGATGGGTTGAAATTGAATTTGAGAAGTGAACTATATTTAACTTGAGAAATCTATTATTTATGATATTATGGATGTCGCTATTGATGTTTGGGAGTTGTTATATTATATGGAAAAAGTTGTCAAAACAAAGGAAACGCTGCCCAATTTTCGTTAGCTCTTAGCCGTCTTAACTTAGCCTTAAGCATGTTTTTAAAGATCTAATGTAGTATGAAATCTCTTGAATGTAGAGTTGTGGGCTCAGAAGGAAAGCATTTAGTCGTTAAGAAGACATAAAGGTATGTAAGGCTAATCCCCTTCTTTCAAAGGCAAGACTTCTATATTATGATTTCCTTTTTATTCTTCCATGACCTTCTCACATCCCAAAAGATAAAAGTTGAAGACTCTCAAGAGCTTCTTATAAGGTAGAGATGAGATATGTTCCATAATAATGATAATGATAATGATTCTATGATGAGCTTGATATTCCTATCTTTATGATCTCATTGATGTTACTTCTAGTTGTTATCTCACCTCATGATATTAGTCCCTTCAAGGTGAGACATAGTGATGAGGATTATTTCATAATGTAATCGGAGGTTCCCGACCTTACATCACTCCGATAGTGTTACAACTTTTACTTGAGCTCTCGTGCATACTATAGATTATGTATATGTGAGATTACACCATGCCTAGTTGGCCGGGCAGTCACCACTACGGCAGGCGTAGTGGGCAGCTATGATGATAGTTACACCGTGCCTGATTAGCCGAGCAGACACCACTAGTGGACGGCTTGAGATGTTTACCCCGTAATGATGATCACACCGTACCTATATGAACGGGTAGTTTATATATGTATACATGATATGATGTTGTTTATTATGAAAATTAGCATGCATGATTCCGCCTTAAGAGGCTATCAGTTACAGGTTATCTCTTCATCTCATGTTCTCTTACTTCTTTATTATGTTGATATGCATGCCTTACATACTCAGTACATTGTTCGTACTGACGTCCTTTCTTTTATGGACGCTGTGTTCATGCCTATAGGTAGATAGGGAGACGGTGCGGACGCTTAGGAGCTTACTCAGCAGATTTACAAGAGCCCTCCACTACTCCGGAGTTGGCACTTCTTGGTATATTATTTTGTGTACATATTGGGGCATGGCGGGGTCCTGTCCCGTCCTTACGATTACAGTGTTCCAGTTAGAGGCTTGTAGATACATATGTGTGGGTAATAGATGTTATGTGACCTCCTTAGTGTATGTCTTGTACATCCTTTTTGGTAGCCTTATGGGCCAATGTTTATATATATGTTTTCGGGCGGTATTCGATGATCATTCATAGTAAGTCTTGATTTGAGAAATTACATATATACATATGTAGAGGTTGGGTATGATAGTTAGCATGATTAGTGATGCTCAGTAGCCAGCACCGGGTACCCATCATGGCCTACTAGTTGTGTTACGACCCAAG
>NC_081345.1:77190703-77208939 GCF_029784015.1 Lycium ferocissimum
GATGCTATAATTACCCCACCCCCTTTCGTCCCCTACTATGATATCGTTCCGGGTTCCGGGCCGGTTACTTGCGTGCGCTTATAATTTTTTCCGGTGTTATCGTGTTCATGGTTCATGAGCTCCTCGCTGAGGCGGGTTCCTTATATTTGGTGATATCTTGTGTATGGTGATATCTTGTGTATGATATGTGACGGGGATACGGAGATTTGAAACTTTACGGTGTTATCTTGTGTTATGGCGCCATCGACGGGCGACCATATTTCACGAGTCCTATGCATGATTTATATTTTGAAGTAACATTTTGATATTTTGGCAATGCATTTACTTTACGTATCCTTTTCGATTTCGACTCGGTTGTGGTACTACATTTCGCTTTGCATACTCGGTACATATTTGTCTACCCCCCCTTCTTCGGGGGGGCTGCGTTTCATGCCCGCGAGGTACGGACGCACGGTTGGTGATCCACTTGTTTAGACACCCTCTTTGCTATTTGGGTGCTATCTCATTCCGGAGCTTATATTTTTGGTATATATTCGTCGTTGCATTTGTATATATTTGTTCATGGATGCAGGCGGGGCCCCGTCCCGTCATATTGTCTGTCACACATCTGTTGCAGGTCCGTGGACATGTTTGTGGGTTGTGCCTACTTACGTACGGTTGTGTTTGTATATGTTGTGTTTGGGAGATTCGAATTTCGCCGCGGCGTCTGTCGGCCCGCATATGTATATGTTGTTCTGTTATTTTGTGTGGCCTTTGTTGGTATTTTACGTGCGCGGGGGTTATTTTGGATACCCGTAAAACAAAGGAAACTTCTGCCGAAATTTTTCTCGAAATTATATAAATTTGGAACACGACCTTGTCGACACGTTATATACTTGGATGCGTTTGATATCATTTGAGATAGCGTTTGATAGGTGTGTTTGGGTGCCCGATACGGGCTTAATCACGGCTACGGGGTTGGGTCGTGACGGATGGATTAACTATATTCGTCGGTTTGTTTGTCGGACCAAAACGATCAACAATTTAAATTCCCCTAAATGAGCCGACCTTAGTTTGGTCCGGTGACTCAGTAGCACCTAGAGGTCAGTTTATCTCTTATTTGACAGCCCGAAAAATGATTTCTAAGGGCTATATCTACCATCTAGTCCGGGTTAAGGATGCAGATACACGGACACGACCCTTCGGTCGGTTCCGTAGTCGTCGGTAAGTTTCGAAAGCCTTTCGGGAGGGACCTTCCGGTAATCCTCCCGATAGGGAACAGAGTCGGAATTGATCTGCTTCACCGGCACTAAGCCTATCTACATTAGCCATATAGAATGGCTCGAAAAAACTCAAGAACTTAAGGCTCGGTTAAAAGTCCTCCTAGATAAGGATTTATCCTCCCCGGTGTTTCCCAGCAGCATGCCCTATCACGACCCCCCGTAGGCCGTGACTAGTGCCGAGCTGGCACCCAAACACGTTCACAAATCCGAATCACACACGATATAGCTTATAGACACAATTATCAAAACGCTGTCTCGTATTATATCAAAGCTGTCTCGGACACGTCTCAAACACAACCATACATATATCGAAGGCAAGGCTGTCAAATGGCGCATCGGCCCAAAACGTGTACAACAATCGACAAGGTACGCGGCCAGCGGGATCGCCCGAACATATATCGTACAAAACACACACGTACGAATAGGCCTAGCCCACATATCGTCTACGGACTTCTAAACGGACAGCGAGAATCATATGACGGGACAGGCCCCGTAGTGCCCCCGAACAAATATATACAAATGCAACGAACGAATGTATACCAAAATGTGGGCTCCTATCATAGGGTGAGCGCTCCGAACGCGAGAAAGGGTGTCCTAGGCGGCGGATCACCAAAGCGTGTGCGTCGTACCTACGAGCGTATGAAACGCGACCCCGAAGAAAGGGGTCGGTACGAAATATGTGCGAGTATGCAAAGCGAGAAAACGTAGTAAACAAATACGAGTCATAATCGAAACGAAGTATACGAAAGTAAATGCATTTCCATAATATCGAAAATATTTACTTTCGAAATACAAATCATGCATAGGGCTCGGAAAATATGGTCGCCACTTTGTCATCGGAGCCATAACACAAGATAACACCGAGAAAGTTTCAAATCTCGGTATCCCGGTCACACATCGTAACACGAAGCAACGCCATACACAAGATAACACCAAATGTAAGCGGAACCGGCCTACAACGAGTAGCTCGGTGAATCCATAAACATATGATAACACGGAGTATAACAAAAAGTGCGCACGACAACGGAAAGCCCCGGGACTCGGCGAAAGATACAATAGAATGCTGTGGCTTGGAATCGTGAGTAACCATATGTATAAAATCATTATCGTAGACTCAAAAGGTAAGTAAAATGACCATACTTGGAAATCGAAATAATAACCAAATCAAATTCTTTCAAAAGTCATCCGGATTATAAACAGAAGAGTCGCGGGACCCACGGACGGGTGTTGACCCGAGCCGGGCCTGCCTATGAAAAACATACTCATCATACGCCATACAACCTCCTACGAGCATATCGAGGCAATCAGGAGCTTTTACAGAAAGATACGGGCGTTCGTAGTTACGGAACTTTTTAAAAGCCAAACTTTTATGCAAAAATTTGAAAATCAAATATTCCAAAGACACAAGTGGCCAACATTTCACCATATCGGACATACCAATTCCAAAAAATAAATAAGTGTCATAAACATGCTCGGATTGCGAGAATAGAATTTCCTCGAGGCTCGTGTCATAGCCTATTTGTAACTAAGGCATGCCAAAAGAAGGAAGGTGAAGCTTTACATACCTCGATCGCTCTCAACGCTAATCCAAACTCAAGCTAAATCCAACCTACGTCTCGGGCTGCCCAAGGTCTACAAACAAGTCATAATATGCCAAACATTAGCTATAAACATTTGGGCATTTAATTCCAAATTAGCCCTTAATTCTACAGAAATTTGGGCAGCATTTCCCCTGTAAATAGACCAACCTCGAGAATTTAACTCGCCAATCAACAACAACAACATCAACAACCAACCTAGCAACATCAATAACCAATACGAAAGGCAATATAGCATTAATAACTCTCTTTTATATCATTCGACAACATTCAATACTTTCAATTCAACGGCATTACAAGCCAACATCAACGCTTACATTCAAATACTAACCGAACCCATACCAACAATATTCAAAGACATTTTAAGCAATTCATACAACATTCCAAACATCCCAAATAATACTCCAACCACCCGAAAAACAAACATTGTTGAGAACACATCCATGACACATCCCTCACTTCCGAATCATGATTTGCAACAATCCACATTCTAACAATGTCATTCTCTCTTAAATATAAAAATTACATTAAATACACATGATTCTCCAAATCAGCCCACAATTACAACATCAATCTTGAGTCATTAAACTCTCATTTCCAACATAGAATTCATAACGACAACATTCAAAATTTCAAATAAATTAATCCATTCTTGTCATATAACATGACCTATATTCGGCCACACTACACCTATACATATATTGATGATTCTCATTCTTTTCTTCACCAACTAAACATCCTACATAAAATTGATTAAGCATAACACAACACACACACTTACACGACCAAACCTCATACCTTTGCCTCAACTCCACATACTATATTTCATGATTTTCATCCATTTTAACATACTACAACATGCATACAACCTTTATAACACGTAAAACATGATTAATTCTTACCTTTTTTCTTCAACTTCACAAATAGGCTAGGGTTTGCAAGGATGAAAACTGATGGTTGGATGACCGAATAACTTCCACGTTACTTAGGGACCTCAAATTAGTGGATTTGCATCAACGAAATAATTTTGGGATGGCTTGTTTGGGACTTGATTTTTCTCTCTTGGGCCGAGTTCAAGCTTGTTGTTCTTCAACTTCTATTTTTTTTCTAAGTGTTGGAATGTGAAGAAAGATGACTACTTGATCATCTTTTAAGCTTATATGAGTAGTGTACAACTGTCCATGGCCCACACATGTGTTGGACCAACTAAAATTGGCCACAACAATATGTGGGACCATTTGAAGACCACACGGCCACAAGCCCTAAAATGCATGATTTTCGACTTTCCATTATTCCAATTGTGGTCCCAAATTTTTCTAATTGTTCCATACTAACAAATTCATAAACAACTTAGGTCTTAAAACGAAATCGAAGGTCAAAAGTCCGACTTTGCGTCCGGAATGGTTTTTGACCCTAACTTATCATAGTTAATCCCATTGTCCCAATGTACAAATACGGGATATAACGACCCGATTCTATTTATGCGAAAAAGAAAGATGGTTCCGTACGTATGTATACGGACTATTGCCCATTTTCAATAAAGTCACTATCAAGAACAAATATCCCCTTCCTAGAATAGATGACTTATTTGACCAACTTCAGGGTGCCCAGTTTTATTCTAAGATAGACCTCAGATCTAGTTACCATCAGCTTAAGGTCAAGGAAAAAGATATTCCTTAAGATAGCTTTCGGGACCCGGATATACGGGCCTATGAGTTTTGTGTCATGTCTTTCGGGTTGACAAATGTGTTAGCAGCCTTCATGGATTTTATGAACAGTGTGTTTAAGCCCAATCTCGATCTCTTAGTATACTCCCGCAGCGAGTCAGATCATGCTCAGCACCTCAGAGTAGTATTGTAAACACTTAAGGATCGTGGTATTCGCGCAAAATTTTTCAGAATTTTTGGCTCGAAGTTCGAGGCATTCTTAGGCCATGTTATTTTCGGAGAGAATATTCGAGTTGATAACACTAAGATTGGGCGTTTGTCGAAGTTGGCCCAGACCTATCTCTGTTTCAGATATTCGTAGTTTCTTGTGTCTGGCTGGTTACTACAGACGTTTTGTAGAGGGATTTTCCTTCATCTCAGCTCCGTTGACTAGATTGACTCAGAAAAAGTCTAAGTTTCAGTGGTCAGATGCTTGTGAGTGCAGCTTCGAGGAGTTGAAAACAAAGTTGACTTCAGCTCCGATTTTGACTTTCTTGGGAAGGGACCGAGAGGTTCGTAGTTTATTGTGATGCTTCGGGAGTGGGTATCAGATGTGTCATAATGCAACATAGTAAGGTTATAGCTTATACATCTCGTCAGCTCAAGGTTCACGAGAAGAATTATCCGACTCATGACCTAAAGTTGGCAGCTGTAATTTTTACACTTAAGATATAGCGTCATTATTTGTATGGAGTGCATGTTGATATTTTTACATATCATAAAAGGCTGCAATATATTTTCAAGCAAAGAGAGTTGAATCTTAGGTAGAGAAGATAGCCCGAATTACTTAAGGACTGTGATGTGGATATTCTCTATCATCCAGGGAAGGCGAATGTTGTAGCTGATGCTCTCAGTCGGTGTTCCATGAGAGGTTTAGCTCATGTTGATGCAGATAAGAAAATTATGACCAAGGAAGTCCACTGTTTTTCTAGTCTTGGGGTTCAACTATTGGACTCCGAGGATGGCGGTGTTGTTGTTTAGAATAAAGCCCTTTCCTCCTTAGTCGTTGAAGTTAAAGGGAAGCAGTATAAAGATCCCTACTTGTTGCAACTAAAAGAGGGGATTCACAAGCATAAGACGACGACTTTCAAACAAGGGGGAGATGACGGAACCTTGAGATATCGAGGCAAATTATGTGTTCCAGATGTAGATGGGCTCAGAAAGCTAATTATGTCTGAAGCGACCACTCCAGGTATTCCATTCACTGAGGTTCCACAAAGATGTATCACGATCTTAAGGATATTTATTGGTGGAATGACATGAACAATATAGCAGATTTTGTGGCTAAGTGTCCAAATTGTCAGCAAGTGAAAGCCGAACACCAGAGGTCTAGTGGCTTGGCTTAGAATATTGATATTCCTGTTTGGAAGTGGGAGATGATAAATATGAATTTCGTAGCCGGTTTACCTCATTCATGTAGGAGGCATGATTCAATTTGGGTGATTGTGGACAGACTTATGAAGTCAGCGCACTTCTTACCAGTTAAGACCACAGATGCAGCGGAGGACTATGCCAAGTTGTATCTTCGCGAAATTGTCAGACTTCATGGGACTCCAGTGTCCATTATTTCAGATCGTGGTGCTCAGTTCACAGCAAAATTTTGGAAATCCTTTCAGAAAGGATTGGGTTCAAAGGTTAGCCTTAGTATAGCTTTTCACTCTCAGACAGATGGCCTGGCAGAGCGCATCATTCAGACCCTTGAGGATATGTTGAGGGCATGTGTCCTTCATTTCAAAGGTAATTGGGATGATCATCTACCTCTTATTGAATTTGCTTATAATAACAGTTACCATGCTAGTATTGGGATGGCACAGTTTGAAGCTCTTTATGGGCGGAGGTGTAGATCACCGATTGGTTGGTTCAAAGTTGGTGAAGCAGAGTTGTTGGGACCAAATTTGGTCTATCGTGCTATGGAAAGGTCAAGTTAATTCAAGAGCATTTAAAGACGGGCCGAGTCACCGAAATGCTACGATGTGAGACGGAGAGATTTAGAGTTTGAAGTTATGATTGGGTATTTCTTAAAGTCTCTCCGATGGCGGAAGGGTGTCATGAGGTTTGGTAAGAAGGGGAAACTTAGTCCCCGCTATATTGGACCATACAGAATTCTACGAAAAGTTAATCGAGTAGCTTATGAGCTTGAATTGCTGCAAGACTTGGTTGCCGTACACGCAGTATTTCATGTGTCCATGTTGAGAAGGTGTGTGGGAGACCCCTCATTGGTTATCCCGACTGATGGTATAGCAGTCAACAATAGTTTGACTTATGGGGAAGTCCCAGTGAAAATCCTTGATCGTCAAATTTGCAAGTTGAGAACTAAAGCGGTAGCCTCAGTAAAGGTTTTGTGGAGAAGTCAGAAATTTGAAGAGGCTACATGGGAAGCCGACGAAGACATACGAATTCCATATATCCCTAACTTTTCAAGAATCGGCAGAAATTGGTGAAGGTATTGTACTTCCCCTCCTAGATCCTTCCTTCTATTATTTCCACATTATCAGTATTCACCACATTGACGATTGGGTTTAATAGTTACTCGGTTCAATGATAATTCGGTCCGGACTTTTCTTTCGCCTTAGTTTTCATGTGCTCATGTCAGTTAGTGTGCACATGTCTCAGCAATCCCTTCTAACCAAAATCCATCATTCGAGGACGAATGATCCCAAGGGGGAGATATTGTAACACCTCAGACCTTTAACTTAAGCTTTGACCATGATTCCAGACTTAGAAAACCAGATAAAGAATGTGGGAATTGAAAATTTCTCTTCAGCGTCGTATTGGGATTTAGGATTTAATCTGAGAATCTTGCCGTATTTCGATGACGACCGTATTTCAAGTCGTAAAGTGACACCAAAAATCACTGTGCATTCTGGAATTTGACTTGTGGAATTTTATATTGTAAAATACGGCCCGAACACTGTGATCATATTTAAGAAGGAAACATAAAGCAGTGATTATGTTTGAAATATGTTGAATTATGGTCCAGGTTTACGGACCGTAATTCAATATATGTACCAAATTTCCCAACACGCACCTGTCACGACCTAACCGGAGGGCCATGACGGGTACCCGGTACTAACCCACCCGGGCACCTCTTATCGTACATTCACATTTACATCTAGGTGAGCCACATATATAGCTATATCGTACTTTCTATCCATCATTCATACTAATGTCATTGGGCAACAATACACTTATATCATCATCAATAACTATGCCCATATCAATATACATAAGCCGACAAGGCTATCAAAACGATAAAAAAATATAAGCCGACAAGGCTAAAGACATCTAACCATATACACATGTCTACGAGCCTCTAAGGAGAGCATGTCACATCATATAGGCGGGACCTCACCATGCCCATAAGTATGTACACAAAAGAATAGATACCAAAAGCTGTAGCTCCAAATGAAATGGAGCTCCTCTACGTAGTCCCTGAGTAATAAAAATATGGATCAAGTTCGTCTCCCCGGCCACCGCATGTACGCACGCGTCCACAAACAAAAAGTCATCAGTACGAAGAATGTACTGAGTATGTAAAGCATAATCAACATCATTATAGAAGCATAAGAGACAATATAAGAAATAGCATAAGATGGGAGGTAGTAGAACCATCGTCATAAACACTTACTTGCCTTTCATAGGGACCTTCCATTTCTAATGCGTGCTTGTGTACATACACATGTACATATCCATACATCCATATCCGTATCCGTATTCGTATCCGTATTTATGTACATTTTCATATTCGTATTCTAATTCGTATTCATAGCATACCCGACCATGAGGGATCGGTGTTTCACATACCCGGCCATGGCAAGGCTCGGTGATTATACATACCTGGCCCTACCAAGGCTCAGGGTTATCCGTACCCAATTGCAGTGGTGTGCGCGCAATACATATCATAACCGGCCATATAAACTCGGTATTACACAATTGTCATACATAGACACATATACATAAGAGCTCATAAGCATCTTTGGCATCATTACTATCATCGTTTCATTACATGTATCCTTAGAGGATCACTCATCATATAAGGAATTTAGTAGAATCGTAACATAACGAGAATCATGAGCTTTAATAGTCTTCAAAGATAGGATCATTTGGGGGACAGTATAGCCTCATGAAAGAATAAATATATAGCAAAGGAACCATGCCTTATTGAAAGAAGGGTTAGCCTTACATACCTTTTCGTTTAGCTATTATATCGCTTAAACGTTCTCCTTCAATGCTCACGTTTCTACCTTCATTAGAGTTTATACTAACATTAGAAAATCGATAGCTTAGCATACTTGACTAAAGCTAGAGAAAATTGGGCAGCATCTCCTTTGTTTATACAACTTCCTCCATATCATATATGAACTTCCAAACATCTATAATAACATTCACAACATCATAACAATAGTCTTTATTCACCTACATTATCCATATTTCCCAATTCACTTCAAGTCATCAATATCCATGGTCATAGCACACTATTACATTCACTTATATACAATTTCTATCCCATGTTCTTAATGTCAATTATAGCATAATTATAATCACAATATATCAAGAATCATGACTCGTTCCAAACTACTACTCAAAAATGTCACTATTCTCACATTCATGACCCATTTTCTATCTCCTACTACAATCCAAGTCTTTCAACCTCTCAATACCTTAAACAACATGGAAATACCATAAAACCTACCTTAGATGGTGTAGGAATGGACTTTGAGTGGAAACACTTTACTTGAGTGAAACCCTAGTTCCACTTCCACTTGGATTTCTTATCTTGGATGAGCTTTAATGAGTTTCTTACACTTGATTCTCTTGGTTTGATGGAGTTGATCATCAATTTCTCTTGCATTCTTGTGGGAGAGGTGTGGAGAAATATTCTAGAGAGTTCTTGAGTGAAGGGGAGTGAAGATGAAATGAAATGAAATGAACTTGGTCCCCTTTTTTAATAACTCCCAATCTGTCCCGACTCGGTTCTACGGACCAACATACGGTCCGTATAATTTATATGGAACTTATGTATGGCTGTAGATTTGGTCTAGAGATCTGCCATCCTGGGCAGAATATACGGCCTAACATACGGCCAGTATATTTTATACGGCCAATATGTTGGGCCGTATAATGCCCAGCTTTTCCGAACTCGCTCTCGTCGACTCGTTTGATCTCCAATCCTTATGGAACCTTCTTAACACTTGATTAGAACCTCATTACCAATATAAGGGACATTATAACTCTTCTCCAAACTATCATTAAGTCATCATTAATTCGGTACTCGTAAATCTCTTCCGATACATAACGTATACCTTGCCTTTCTTGGCAAACTTTCTTCTCTTACCTCGAATGTCTTTGAAATCTCAATTAGGGTCATCAAGGCTATTTATTACTTATCGAAACATCGCATACTTCGTTCCCTTCGTTAGTCTATTCACTGTGCAATAACAAAAAAAAATTCGAGGTGTAACATTCTTCCCCCCTTAAGAACATTCGTCCCCGAATGTTAGGTTCGAGGGGATTCTATAAAAATTTCTCCGGAGTTTCCCCTGTAATATGGCACTACCATCCTGTCACAACGACCCATTTCATAACAATGCCTCGGGGGCCACAACATAATAGCAATAGAGTTTGGCCACACCGGCCCTAAATGCATAAAAACGAAAACATACATACCTCATGATCTTGACGTCTCATCTTGGATCTCTTCCAGGGGTTGAAATAAGTGCGGGTACTTGGACTTCATATTTTCTTCCGCTTCCTATGTCATTTCTTCTCGGTTGTTATTTCTCCACAAAACCTTAACTGAGGCCACTTCTTTGTTTCTAAGCCTCCGTACTTGCCTATTTAATATGGCAATGGGTACCTCTTCATAAGTCAACTTTTCTGTCACTTGAACATCATTTTCGGCACGATCCAAGTAGTATCTCCAACACGTTTATGAAGCATCGAGACATGAAAAACTGGGTGAACTGACTCCAAATCAGGAGGTAGATCTAATTTGTAAGCCACTTCGCCTACTTTGCGCACAATCTCATAAGGCCCAATGTACCGAGGGCTAAGCATCCCCTTTTTGCCAAATCTCATAATGCCTTTCATTGGAGACACTTTTAAGAATACCCAATCTTTCACTTGGAACTCTAAGCCCCTTCGACGATTATCCGCATAGGACTTTAGACGACTCTGAGCCGCTAGTAGCCGATCCTGTATAAGCATGACTTTCTCTATAGCTTGCTGGACTAAGTCCGGCCCTATCAATTTAGTCTCTCCTAGCTCAAACCACCCAATTGGGGATCTACACTTTCGCCCATATAAAGTGTTACACCCCGTATCTTCGAAGAGCACTTATCAAATTTGAAACATAAGTACGTTGAGTTATGGTTAAGCAAAACCACTTTGGAATATAAGGAGCAAGCATTATTAAGTATATTTAATAAGTGAAGGATGTATATAAGGTATACCAGAAGGTTTTATAAGGAAATAAGTGGAAGAAATGAAGTAGTACGACTTTGGAGAAAGGATGGGTAATGTTTGTGTGAAAATTTTGATCCAAATTGGGGGACTAATATCTCTTAGCATATGAAGTGTTTTAAGGTGAAATAAAAGCCTAAAATGAAGTTCGTCGAGTTCGATTTCTAACACAATAAACTTCTCATCGATAGGACATCGAGTAGAATTATGGACGCTTCAAGTTCAAAGCAGAGAGCGTAAACGCGTGCTACAAAGATCGCTACGATGAAATTCACACGGGATTGACCCGAATTTGACCCTATATAAAGGGTAAAATCCCCAATTTTTCACCGGATTTGCCCAGAAATTTCTAGAAAATTGAAGAGAGAGAGAGAGAGGAAATCACAAAGCAAGCAATTTTCAAGCGACGGAGAATTAATCGAGGCTTGAATAAACGCATGGATGTGATTCTAGTATGGTTTTGTGGTCGATTCAAGGTGCATATTAAAGATATCGCTGTTTTAACAAGAATAAGGTATGAATCTCCCATTATTAATGTTAATTTTGGTTTATTTACGGAGATAAAGTCGTTAAATAATTGTATAGCGAGTTGGTTGGTTGTAGGAAATTGGAAAACATCGTGTGGGATGTTTTATGGTACATATTGGTGTTGGAAATGATGTTATTGTCGTTGTTGTTGTTGTTGGTTGCTGAATTATAATTTCGGGCTAGGCATATAAACGGGGGGAGATCTTATCGAAATTTTTACAGATTCTAGAAAGAGTTAGTTTGAGGGCTTAAGACAGGCCTATGGAGATGAGTCTAACAATAGTATAAAATTTCTTGAATATAGATTTATGAGCCTGGGAGGCCAAGCGTTGAAAAGTTAAAGTTAAGGCGACCACAAAGGTATGTTAAGGCTCGTCCCTTTCTTTCAAAGGCATGATTCGTATGTTTGATTCCATAAATATTTCCATAACCTCCTTGTTTCTAAACGTTAGAAGTTCGTGGTTCAAAGCATGACTCCTTTCCTGATAACCCGTAAATGTTTTCCAAAATGTCCGTATCTTTCCAAAACAAAGGTTTATGATTTTGTAAGCTTTTATGACTACAACGACGGACATGTTTTTGTAATGACAACGATGATGTCAAAGATGAGAATATGTCTATGATGATTATGATGAGAACGGTTTCATGTTTGAAAGTCTCAAGTTGTGGATTTAATATGAATATAAGAATATTGAGCTATTTCTTGATCCTCAATTTTATTGTTTGATAATGACTCTAACTTCTAAAGACTTAAAAGTATATGAAGTGATGCCTTATGAGATTTATGATCCTATTCTATGTTTTCTCTTGATGTTATTCTTCATTGATAGTCTCACCTTATAATAATTGTTCCTTGAGAGTGCGAGACAAAGTGACCATGATTATTCCATAATATAATCGGAGGTTACCGACCTTATGTCACTCCGATAGAGACATAACTTTCCTTGGGCTCTCCTGCATGTTGCTTATATGATATATGTATATGTATATGATATATGTATATGTATATATATATATATATATATATGTACGTATGTATATGGGGAATATGGGAAAAAGGGAGTGGCGCTATAGACGCAAGGCCACCTAATCAGTTGGTGTAACTTATCATCCCGGACGCGGGACATATGTGGTTAAATGGATCGGGCCGACATTCCTCGGCATATTTTCTGTATATATGAACAAAAAAATGTTTTTCAAAGAAAGCTAAGCATGCATGGCATACGCCGCAGGGCATTCACGTGCAAAGTTACTCTTTTATCTCACAATATGCTCTATATTTCCATTCTCGTTATTATTCATACTTTACATCCCTTACTATATTACTATTCATACTTCACATACTCGGTTACGTTATTATGACCGGTCGTCCCTTCGTGAGGCCGCGTTCATGCCCGTGTAGGACTGTAGCTACCGGACTATTCGCATAAAGAAGACACTTCCCTGAAAGAAGAAGACGCTCCATTGATCCGAGAGGCGACAACTCCTTGGGTATGCTATTCCGTTACGTACATATATGGGTACAGCAGGGCCTTGTCTTGTCATTTCTACAGTTTGTACTCCATAGAGGTCTGTGGACAGTGATAGATAGTCGTGATATTATGCAGCCTCGTCGGCGTGTATTTTGTTGTACAGTATATATGTGTGGCGGCCAAATCAGCTCACGCTGTTATTCACAGTGTTTATGTTTATATGTATGCGTTGGCGAGTTCTGTGTACGGTGTCTTTTTATGTTGACCGTTCGGGAGGCAGGTATAAAGCACGATTCTGCATTGTATGGAGCGGGACGATCAAAATGGTAAGCAAATGCAATGCACGGAGTGCTGGCCGCAGTGGTCGGCACTTGTTGCGGCCCATCGGTTTGGGTCGTGACATAAAGCCTCATACGGTGCCATTTGGATGCTAGAATAATAACTATTGTTATAACCAAATTTAATAAATGGTAAGTGATCATCGCAATTACCTCCAAAATCCAACATACATGCCCGTAACATATCCTCGAGAGTCTGAATGGTATGTTCAGTTTGTCCATCAGTCTGTGGGTGAAATGCCGTGCTAAGGCTCACATAAGTCCCCAAACCCTCTTGGAAGGATCTCCAAAATTAGCTATAAACTGAGTTTCTCTATCAGAGATAATAGAATCTTTGGAACACCCCAAGTCGCACTTCTCTCTTTTAACATAAAGTTTCATTTGTAATCTTCGCACACATGTAGTTTCCGTAGCAAGCAATGAGCGGACTTTGTGAGTCTATCCACAATCACCCATATAGAATACATACTTACGTCGAGAAACGGGGTAGCGCCGTACGAAGTCCATATTAACTACTTCCTATTTCCAAGTTGGAATTTCATCGTTGCAAAGATCCCACGGCTATTAAAAAAACGATCTTTACTCGTTGGACAATTGGGACAATGAGGCACAAATTTCGCTATATCCTTCTTCATCCCATTCCACCAATATATAGATTTAAGATCATGATGTTTCGTTGCTTCGTGGTGTGACGAATAACGGGAGCAATGGGTTTCTCTCGCCGCGGCGTAATCTGCCCACATCGGGAACCACGTAATTTGCCTGCGTCGAGAACTCCGTCTCTCGGGATCTCAAACAATGACTATAAGCTCAGGTGTATCCGTGTAATGAATTAGCGTCGGATCTTCGTATTGTCGCTCCTTTACTTCCACTACTACTGGATTGCAGGCTGGCAGGATTACCGGATGGCGGCCATGCTACCTTTCGAGTCCACTATTCGAACTTTTAGGCTAGCTAGCTGTGGACCCACGAGCCATTTCTCTCTTCTACGGCGAACATCACACAAACTTCCCATAGATCTACGGCTAAGAGCATCGGCCACAACATTTGCCTTTCGGGGTGATACAGATATCAACATCATAGTCTTTTACATGCCGTAAATTCAACTCTCTTTTCTCGCTTGAAGATATCTTCAAGGCTCTTATGATCGGTATAAATATCAACGTGGACACTATACAAATAATGTCTACTACATCCATGCATGAATCACGCGATTAATTCAAGGTCATGGATTGGATAATTTTTCTCATGTTTTTGCAATTGCCTTGAAGCATACGCAATCACCTTACCATGTTGCATCAACACACAACCTAGCCCAACGCCCGAAGCGACGCAATAAAAAACATAACCTTCCAATCCCTCTAGAAGTGTCAAGACTGGGGTAGAAGTTAATCTATCCTTTAGCTCTTAGAAAACTATGTTCACAAGCATCTTGTCCGAAACTCTCTTACCGATTTCGGGTCGACTTTGTGAGTGGTGCGAAATAGAAGAAAAGCCTTCACAAATCTCCCGTAATAACCTCAAGCCAAAAAACTACGAACCTCGGTAGGAATCGTGGGCCTTGGCCAAGTCTTCACCGCCTCAATCTTTTGGTTATCTACAGGAATACCGTCGGCTAAAACAATGTGCCCCAAAAATGTCAACGAGTTCAACCAAAACTCACACTTAGAAAATTTGGCAAATAAGTCTCGAGTTTGAAGAACTACTAAGGACGATTAAAAATGATCCGCATGTTCCGCTCGGATCTAGAATACACTAGGATATCATCGATGAATACAATCACAAATAAATCTAGGAAGGAACTTTCGAACACATTGTTCATCGAATCCATAAAGGCTGCTCTAAGGCATTAGTTAGTCCGAATGGCATCACGCTAAACTCAAATGGCCATATCTTCGTCAAGGTTTGTCTTAGGGATATCC
Organism: Lycium ferocissimum; assembly: GCF_029784015.1. NCBI lineage: Eukaryota > Viridiplantae > Streptophyta > Magnoliopsida > Solanales > Solanaceae > Lycium > Lycium ferocissimum. The sequence goes on from NC_081345.1 coordinate 77,205,992, forward strand.
TTCTCCCTAACTCCTCACTTGATGATGCCCGGATCTCAAATCTATCTTTGAAAACCATTTGGCGCCTTATAATTGATCAAATAAGTCATCAATCCTCAAGAGGATATTTATTCTTAATCGTCACCTTATTCGGTTAAGCCGATAGTCAATGCACATTTGCAAGGATCCATCTTTCTTTCGGACAAACAACACGGGTGCTCCCCACAGGGAAGAACTAGGCCTAATAAACCCTTTCTCAAGCAAGTCCTTCAACTACTCCTTTAACTCTTTCAACTCTGCGGGAGCCATTCTATAAGGTGGAATAGATATAGGTGTGGTGTCTGGCAACACATCAATAGCAAAGTCAATCTCTCTTTCCGGAGAAAGGCCTGGAAGTTCATCTGGAAATACATCGTGAAATTCATTCACCACATACCGACCGAAGAGTCGGCGGTTGCCTTTCTTATCTTGGACCCGAACTAGATGATAAATACAACCTTGTGATTATTTTCCTTAGCTTTAAGATAGGAAATAAACCTACCACAGTGATACAAGATTTCCTTTCCATTCTCGTGTCTCCTGAAACTCGAAAACGAACCATTTTCATTCTACAATCAACATTGGCATAGCAAGAAGCCAACCAATCCATACCCATGATAACATCAACGTCCACCATTTTTAGCTCATGCAAGTCAACCATAGTACGATGGTCACAAATCACAACTATGCAATGTCTATATACTCGACTAGCTATTACCGGTTCACCAATGGGTGTAAACACCTCAAAAGGTTTGATCGACTCCGGTTTGACTCCAAACCGACCCGCAATATATGGAGTAACATATGACAATGTGGATTGGACTATCAAAGCATATACATCACGAGAAAGTTTCGATAACATACCCGTGACAACATCAGAGAAGACTCAAGATCTTGGTGTCACCAAAGCATAAATACGATGAGGACCCGAGAACCGGGGACTCTCCCTCGCCTCTACCATGGCCGGCGGCGCATGTGAACTCGGCCCCCAAAGGGCGTATAGATGATGAAGAGGCGGCTCACAAGGCCACGGGTCCTACCCTCTCACGCGATCGTGGGATAATCACGCTAATATGGCACATTTCACCACGTACGTAGGCAACCTGCCAACCTAATCTGACCGGCCCTCACCGTAAATTCCACCGGGAACATGCGTGGTATGGGTGGCCTCGCACGACCCGAATCACCCCCGGGAGGCAAGAAAAGCCCCCCCCCCCCTGCACACTCGGCCCGAATGAGTAGATCTATCAAATCTCGTTCAGAACCGTGGACGCGCACTAGTCATAGAATGGCACAGATACTCAATGCTAGAAAACCGCCGTTCGTGCCCGCCTCTAAACTCATTCATCGACCCGAAGATCTAGCCCCTTTCTTGTTATACCTACTATCATGCTCACACTCACTTTTTGTTGTTGTTGGCTTTTCTTGTAATTTTGAGCATCGCTGAATGCGTGAAATATCCATGTTGTCTTGAAGGGGCACGCAACAAGGACCTATCTATCAATGTGGCCTAGCCCTGACAAATTGATACACTCGATCTACCCATATCATTACTATGGTCAAGCATGCCTAGTTAAAAGAATTGAAGCGGAGACTATCTTAGCACACATACCGTTATATCCGTATTTGTGCGTTGGAAAATCCGTTTACTCATTGGAGTGTTAGGGTAAACAATGGATAGGGCAAAAAAAAAAAAGTCGGGACTTTTGACCATCGATTTTATTTTGACATAAAGTTGTTAATTTGTTTGTGTTAATGGAACAATTAGGGAAAATTTGGGACCAAAATTGGAATAATGAAAAGTTGAAAAATCATGTTTAGGCCTTGTGGCGTGTATCTTCAAATGGTCCCACACATTGTTGTGGCCAATTTTAATCGGGTCCACCACATGTGTCGGCCATGATGGACACTTGTACACTACTCATATAAGCTTAAAAGATGATCAAGTAGTCATCTTTTCACATTCCAACACTTAGAAAAAAATAGAAGTTGAAGAACAACAAGCTTGAACTCGGCCAAAGAGGAGAAAATCAAGTCCAAAACAAGCCATCCCAAAATTATTTCGTTGATGCAAATCCACTAATTTGAGGTCCCTAAGTAACGTGGAAGTGTTATTCAGTCATCCAACCATCCGTTTTCATCCTTGCAAACTCTAGCCTATTTGTGAAGTTGAAGAAGAAAGGTAAGAATTAATCATGTTTTATGTGTTATAAAGGTTGTATGCGTATTGTAGTATGTTAAAATGGATGAAAATCATGAAATATAGTAGGTGGGAGTTGGCCGTGTGTATGAGGTTTGGTCGTGTAAGTGTGTGTGTTGTGTTGAAGTGATGAACCAATTTTATGTAGCATGTTTAGTTGTGTAGTGTGAAGAAAAGAATGAGAATCATCAATATATGTATATGTGTAATATACGAATATAGGTCATGTTATATGATTAAGAATGGATTAATTCTATTTGGAATTTTTTGAATGTTGTCGTTATGAATTCTATGTTGGAAATGAGAGTTTAATGACTCAAGATTGATGTTGTAATTGGATGGGCTGATTTGGAGAATCATGTGTTTTTAATATAATTTGTATATTTATGAGAATGACAATGTTAGAAGGTGAATTGTTGGTGCAAATCATGATTTGGAAGTGAGGGATGGAGTATAGTTGTGTTCTCGGGTTTGGGGACTGTTTTCGGGTAGATTGGAACAATTGTTGGATTGTTGGAAATATTGTATGACTTGTTTAAGATGTCTTTGAATATTGTTGGTATGGGCTCGGGTTAGTATTTGAATGTATAAGCGTTGATGTTGGCTTGAAGGTAAGCCGTTGAATTGAATATGTTGAAAGTTGTTGAATGATGAAAAAGAGAGTTATTAATGCTATATTGCCTTTCGGATTGGTTATTGATGTTGTTAGGTTGGTTGTTAATGTTGTTGT
>NC_081345.1:77209039-77239632 GCF_029784015.1 Lycium ferocissimum
AATTCACCAACAACAATACCAACAACCACACTAACAACATCAATAATCAATTTAAAACGCATTCTAAGGTCAGTAACTCTTTTCTACATAATTCAACAACATTCCATTATATTTAATTCAACTACTTACATTCAAACCAACATCAACGCTCATGCGTTCACTTACTAATTCGAGACCATTCAAACAATATTCAAGAACACTTTAAACGATTCACACAATATTTCAAACAACCTAAACAAAACACCATTTCACCCGAACCATCCCCAAACCCGAAAACAACAACACCAACACATTCCTCTCTCCTAAATTCATTAATTACACCAACAATCCATACGTTTACAATGTCATTTTCATAAATATAAAAATTACATCAAATCCACGTTAACTTCCAAAACAGCCCGTAACCCTTACAACATTAACTTGAATCATTAAACTCCCACTTTCATCCTAGAACTCATAACAACAACAACCAAAATACCACATAAAATCAATTCATTCTTTGCTATACAAGGGAGGGGGTATTCGGCCACCACCCCAACCTGCCAACCTCATGATTTTCATTCATTTCAACGCACTACAACAACCAAACATGCTAAATAGAATTAATTCATCACTCCTACACAACACACACACCTACACGGCTACAAGCCATGCACACGGCTCAACTTCCACATGCAATATTTCATGAGTTTCATCCATTTTTTTACATACTACCACATACATAAACCTTCCATAACATATAAAAACAAGATTAAACCTTACCTTTCTTCTTAACTTCACAACTTAGCTAAGGTTGGCAAGGGATGAAAACGAGTGGTTTGTTGACCCAAACAACAACTCCACGTTAACAAGGACCCTTCAATTAGTAGGTTTGCTAGAAAGGAATATTTTTTTGATGAAGATTTTTGGTCTTCAATTTTCCTCCACCATGGCCGAATGGCCTTTTCTTTGGCTTCTCCAAGTTTCTTGATTTTTCTAAGTGATGAAGATGGTGAATATGATGACTTAGTCATCCCTTAGTAACATATATTAGGCTTCCATGTGGCCTTGGCCCACACCTCATGTGGCCGGCCACATGCCCCTCATAATTCATGAATTAATAATTTTCCCTCAATTCATTTTTGACCCCAAATTTCCTTAATATTCCATACAACAAAATCATAAGCACTTATCCCGTAAAATAAGATCGTGGTTAAAAGTCTCGACTTCATATCCCGAAATAGTCTTGTCCCTAACTTATCGTGGTTAACTCAGATTGTCCCAATGTACAAAATACGGGATATAACAGTTAGAGTACGCGGAGTGGGTAGGAACCTTAAGAGGTCGCATAGGCCGGGGCGGACTAGACCGGTGAAGAGGAAGACGGTGCGTCACAGCTCTAGAGTTAGGGTGAGTTTGAATAGTGTTTGGAAATATTTTATAAGTGAGATGGTAGCAAGTATATGTCTACGTGTGTGTGTAATATTCCGTACATGACTATATCAGCGGAGATGTGTATTCCGGCAACCAACGTGGCGGTATATGGAAGGCATTAATCGGGTAATAGTATGAGTACACCCTTAAAGGGGGGAAGCGGGTGCGAGAGATGCAAGTGCAAGATGGAGACAGTCAACACTGCAATATATTTGATGCGGATGCTAGGGCTACAGGTAGGATTTCTTGACGAGACCAAGCGAATACCTAATGAGAAAAGTTCGGATTCAGCGATAACAATATGGTTATGAGATTTTTGGGTGCATTAGGGGGAGATGTAAAGATAGTTTAAGCTAAACTACCGAGATAGAATTAGTACTGAGGATAAACGGGACACGGCTATGGTTGAACCAAAGATCTATTTGTCATGCGGTGGTTAAAGAATAGGGAAGATAAAGTAAAACATAAGGATTAGTGAAACCACGCTAAGGTATTTTGGGCTAATTTGAGCACCTTCGCACATTTTGGTAAAGATTGCAACATAATGTGTGATCGGAAAATGGAAGAGCAAGATCTGAGCCAAGGGACAATAGAAGAGTCTGAATCAAAGGTAAAGAGATGACCTGAGATAATGTGTTTAGAATGTTACAAGTTGAGTAAAGGGAGATCATCAGAGGGCTTAAGCAAGATGGTCAGAGCTAGCTGGTTATAAAGCGGGTAAATTTATACGACAGATTCTTTCAGAATTATACCAGCTGATGATAATTAAAGCAGGGGACGGCTATTAGCAGCTCAGAAATGACAGAAATCATATGACGACCATAGGTGTCGACACTTAGAATCTCAGATTGGAGAGTGAGTATGCTTAAAGATATCACCCACAAAAGGTGTAATAAGATTCGACAAGGAGGGGAAGTTTAACTCGAGATATATTGGACCTTATTATAATGTTCGTAAGGTAAGGAAGTTGCGTACTAAAGACGTGGCTTTGGTTAAGGTATTATGATGAAATAATAACAGGAAGGAGATGACTTGAAAAGCTGAAGAGAAAATGAAGAAGAAATGTATTCAGTATAGGGGACCGCATACTATAGTAATAAAGGAAACCCCCGAGATCCTTATAAGACCTTACGAGATTAGTTGAACATTCGAGGACGAATGTTCTAAAGGGGGGAAAGATGTTATATCCCGTATTTTGTACATTGGGACAATCCGAGTTAACCATGATAAGTTAAGGACAAGACCATTCCGGGATGCGAGGTAGAGACTTTTATTTGTTTTAAGGTATAAGTTGCTATGATTATGATGGCATGGAATATTATGAAAAAATTTGGGACTAAAAGTGAATTATAGAAAGTGGACAATTCATGAAATTAAAGGGGCCATGTGGCCGGCCATATGGGGTGTGGGCCATGGCCACATGGATGGCTAATATATGTAGTTAAAAAGATGACTAAGTGATCATTTTCATCACCTTCACCTCTTGGAAAATTCAAGAAACTTGGAGAAAGAAAAATAAGAAGGCCATTCGGCCATGACCACCGAAAATTAAGGTCCAAGAAAGATTGATCAAAAAAATATTTTCTTCTAGCAATTCAATCAATTGAAAGGTCCTTTTTAACGTGAGATAGTTGTTGGAGCAAGCAAACCACTTATTCTTGCAAGAACAAACCATGGCCGAGTGAAGAAGTGAGTGAAGAAGGTAAGGTTTAATCTTCTCTTTTATATGTTATGGATGGTTTGTGTATGTTGTAGTATGTAGAGATGGATGAAACTCATGAAATATTTCATGTTGAAGTTGAGTCGTGAGTGTTGCTTGTGGCTGTGTGCATGTTATGTTGTGTAGGAGTGATGAATTAATTTTATTTAGCATGTTTAGATGTTGTTATTGTGGATTCTATGATGAAAATGAAGGTTTAATGATTCAAGTTGAAGTTAAATTCGTTTGTAGCTTGTTGTCGAAGTTAATGGAATTTTAAGATAGTTTCTTGTATTTATAAGAATAATGTTGCTAATGTGGGGATTGTTGGTGTAGTTCATGAGTCTTGGAAGAAAGAAATGTGTTATTGTTGCTCATGTGGAGTTGAGGAGGTTTCGGGTGGAATAATGGTTTGGTTGGATTGTTTGAAATATTGTATGGGTTGTTTAAAGTGTTCTTGAATCTTGTTTGAATGCTCTGGGATTAGTACTTGAACATGTAAGCGTTGATGTTAGTTTGAAGGTATGTAGTTGAATTGAATATAATTGGAATGTTGTCGAAGTATATAAAAAAGAGTTACTAATGTTAGAATGTGTTTTGAATTGATTATTGATGTTGTTAGTATGGTTGTTGGTGTTGTTGTTGATGATTTTGCCCGAGTTGAATTCTCGGGGTTGTTGTATTTATAGGGGAAATGCTGCCCAAATTTCTGTAGAATTAAGTGCGAGTTTGGGATTGGAGTTTTAAGTATCTATAGCTAATGTTTGGTATATAAAAATGTTGTTGTAGATCGTGGGCAGCCCAAGACTTAAGTTTGGATTAGCTTAGGAAGCAAACGAGGTATGTAAAGCCTAACCTTTCTTTCTTTTGGCATGTCTTAGTTGTAAGTAGGCTATGCTACGAGCCTCGGGGTAGCTCTATTCTTATGATCCGAGCGTGCCTACGATTTTTATTCATTTTTTGATATTGGTATTCTTAATGTAGTAGAAATATGGTCCTTATGTCTTTGATATGATCGGATTTGAAATGTTATATAAACGGTTTTGTTCCTAAAGGATCTTATGTCTAAAAATGTCCGTAACTTTCATAGACAGAACCGGATTGCTTTGATATGCTCGTAAGTGATTCTATAACGTATGATGACCTTAACTTTCATAGGCGGGCTCGAATTGGTATCTCCGTGGGCCCCCGAGACTCTTCCGTGTTTGGTTCTGATGACTTTTTAAAAAGAACTTGCATGACTAATGTCTTGACCCCCGAGTGTTGATTACTCATTTATCTGTCGAGTCTGGACTAATGATTCATATGCATATGGTTTGATACGTGTCTATGGTTTCTAAAGTTCTATTTGATATGTTCCCGAGTGACGTTCGGGGAAAACTTGATTTGACTACTGTCTTGGTTTTTAAATGATGATTCGTTTTGATTATCCTATTGAGTCTTTGGAAATGTTTTAACTGCATGTGGTTTCTCACTACTCTGCTCGTGCGAGCTGTTATTATTCTTTTCACTGCGTCCCGGGCCAGGGCATGTATTCGTGCACGACTCTGCGCATTATTCACCGCTTCCCTCGCTAGAGGCGGGGCATGTTATATGTATATGATGATATTCACCGCGTCCCTATATATATACGTTATATGATACGATGATGATATGATGATATGGGGGAGGCGGCGGGATGGCATATGATGACTTCATTCACCGCGTCCCTCACTAGAGGGGCGGGGCACGATATATGTATATAATATGATTATTTTACTTACGCGTCCCTCGGCTGGGGCGGGGCACGTTATATGCATATGTACATAATGATTATTTACTTGTGTCGCTCAGTCCCATAATGAGCCGGATATGATATAAATACGCATGATTTATGTTTCAAAGGCAAGTCTCATGATTTCCTATGCTCCTTGTTTCAGTATGATTCTATTCTTGTATTCCATGCTTTACATGCTCAATACATATTTCGTACTGACCCCTTTCTTCGAGGGCTGCATTTCATGCTCGTAGGTGATACACGTTTGGTGATATTAGTAGAGGATTCCCATCAGCTATCTTGGAGTGCTCCTTTGTTTCGGAGCCTATATTTTGGTACATATTCTTCCGTTGTATATACATGTACACATTTATTTAGGGGTACGGCGGGGCCCTGTCCCGTCATATGGTTCCGTTATGACTCTTAGAGGTCTGTAGACATATGTGTGGGTTGTGGGTAGTCACTATTCGGTGTGTTTGCGTTTTGGATGTTGCCAGGCTTATGTACCATATGTATATATATTTATGTACGCGACGCCGCGCCTTTCTGTATGTGCAGGTTTTATGTTATTATGTTTGCGTAGATATGATCATAGTCGGTAGATGTGTGTACGGGTGCCCGGCTCGGGCACTAGTCACGGCCTACGGGGTTGGGTCGTGACATCGGATTAAGGCTATGTATATGCAATGTATATGACATGAGCATGAGTATGAAAAGAGATATGAATATGAGTACGAAAGTAGGTACGAAAGGTAAATGAGCAAGGATATGAATGTATGTACGCGAGTACGAAATTGAAATGGAACGTCCCTATGGGAACGGTAATATGCTATGATGACGATGCCATTATCTCCCATTTTATGTTATTTCATATGTTATCCATTATGCTTCCATATTGATATTGATCATGCTTTACATACTCGGTACATTCTTAAATGCGCGTCCTTTTGTTTATGGAAGCTGCGTCATACCCACGGATGGGTACGCCAACATGTTCGATCCATAGCCGTACTATCTCGGGGACTACATAAGCGGAGCTCCATTTCATTCGGGTAAAGCGGCTTTTGGTATAGATTTTTTTTTGTGTATATATTCATGGGCACGTTGGGGTCCTGTCCCGCCCATATGTTAGTATATGATGTACCCTTCTTAGAGGCTCGTAGACATTGTGTATATGGTTAGATATGCTCAGCCTTATCGGCCTATGTTTTGGGATGTTGTTTTGATTGCCTTGTCGGCGCATGTACATTTATATGGGCATAGATGTTATCGATGATATAGATATGTTGTTGCTCAATGAGATTAGAATGATGAATGAAAAGCATGATATAATTACGTGGCTCACCTAGAATGTGATGTATAAGTATGTTAAGGGGTGCCCGGGTGGGTTAGTACCGGGTGCTCGTCGCGGCCCTCGGGTTGGGTCGTGACATTAATGTCCCGATCCGATGGCATACTGTGTATGCCAACACTGTGTTGAGTTCGCTTCCTATTTGGCTTGACTTTTCCTTCTTCTGATGGTTGCTCCTATAACCCGGGCTTGAAGCTTCTATACCCGAAATAGATGTTACATCCCGTATTTTGAACGACGGGACGATTCGGGTTAACTATGATAATTTAGGGTCAGGACCATTCCGGGGTGCGAAGTCGGGACGCGTGACCTTCGATTTTGTCATAAGACCTAGGTATGTATGATTTTATTGACATGGATCATTTAGGAAAAAATTGGGACCAAAAGATGGAATATTGGAAAATGGCCAATTATTGAAAAAAATGGAGGAGTAAAACATTGCCATGTGGCCGGCCACCTTTGAGTGGGCCATGGCCACATGGTTGGCTATTATATGAAATATAAGGATGACTTAAGGGACCATTTCATTATCATCTCAAGACTTAGAAAAATCAAGAAGGTTGGAGAAAAAAAAGTTGAAGGGTTCGGCCATGAAATGAAAAATCAAGACCAAGATTTAGCCACCAAAATTTTTTTTTTCTTCTAAGCAAATCTACTAAATCAAGGGTGCTTGATAACTTGGAGTTGTTGTTTCAAGCGTTGGATTGTTCGTTTTCATCCTTGGCCAACTTTGGACAAGTTGAGGAGTTGTGAAGAAAGGTAAATTCTAATCTTGTTTTATGAGTTATGGAAGGTTTATGTGTGTTGTTGTATGTTGTTATGGATGAAATTCATGGAGACTTTGTAGTTGAAGTTGAGTGTGTGTACATGGTAGTTGGCCGTGCATGTGTGTATTGTGTTAAAAGTGATGAACTAAGTTTTATGTAGCATGTTTGGTTATTGTGGAGTGTTGAAAGGAATGAAAATCATGCTTATATGTAGGTGTGTTGGCCGAATATGGCCTTATGTGTGTTAAGAAATGAATTAGTTTTCTTGGAATTTTGGTTGTTAATGTTATGTGGATTCTATGTTGAAAATAAGAGTTTAATGATTCAAATTGGTATTGTAAGTGTTATGGGCTGATTTGGAAGGTTTGGTGCATTTAGTGTAATTTTTATGTTTATGGAAATGGCATGGTTAGAGTGTGGATTGTAGGAGCAAATCATGTTTTGAAATCAAGGAATGTGTTAGAGTTGAGGTTCTCGGGTTTGGGACCATTTCGGGTGGAATGGAGTATTTGTTGGGTTGTTGGAAATATTGTATGAATTATTTAAAGAGTTCTTGAATGTTGTTTGAATGGTTTTGGATTGATAATTGAATATGCGTTAGTTTGATTACATGTTGGTTTGTAAGTATGTAGTTGTAGTAAGCATAATTGGAATATTGTTGGAATGTGTGGAGAAGGATTTTTAATGTTCGAATGTGTTTGAATTGATTGTGGATATTGTTGGAATGATTGTTGGTTTTGTTGTGTTGTTGAATTTGGCCGAGTTGAATTCTCGGGGTTGGTCTATTTTCGTGGAAGTCTTTGCCCAAATTTCCATAGAATTATGTGTTAGTTTGGAAATGAGCTTCTAAATGCTTGGTTGACGTTGGTATTTATTAATGTTATGTAGATCTTGGAGAGTTCGAGATATAAGTTTGATTTGGATTAGCGTTGTGTGCGAGCGAGGTATGTAAAGCTTAACTCTTCTTTCTTTTGGCATGTCTTAGTTGTGTATAGGCTACGACACGAGCCTCGAGGGAATTCTATTCTCATAATCCGAGCATGTCCAGGGTTTGCGTTTGTCTCTTGGTAATCGTATGTTGATGTGAGGAAATATTGGTTTTGATGTTTTTGGAATAATTGATTTTCTTTCTCTTAAAATTGCATAAAAGTTGGTCTTCGAAAAGAGTTTTATTCTTAAACGATGTTGAAACTACGAACCGCCGTAACTTTCGACTAAGGGCTCGGATTGCCTCGATATCGCCGTGGGAGGTAGTATGACGTGTGATGAGTATGTTTTCCATAGGCGGGCCGGCTCGGGTTGACACTCGTCCGTGGGTCCCGCGACCTTCCTTTGTACATTTCTGATGACATTTGAAAGAGTTTGGTATAACGATTTTCCCGATTCCCCAAGTATGGTCATTTTACTTACTTTTTGAACCTATGATAACGATTTTATGCATATGGTTACTCACGACTCGCTCGTGCGGTTGTTGGTACATCTTTCGTCGTTCCGGCTCCTGTTTGTTGTCGTGCGCACTATGATATATTCGGTGTTATGCCGTGTTACGGTTCCGAGACCTCGCCATGTGGCGGGTTCGTTTATGGAGTTATCTTTGTGATATGGCTTATGATGTGTTGTGATGATGTGTTGCGTTCGGGTTGTACGGAGATTTGAAACCTTCTCGGTGTTATCTTGTGTTATGGCGCCATCGACAGGCGGGCGACCATATTTTCTGTGCCCTTTTGCATGCTTTCTATTTTGAAAATAAACGTTCGGCATTTTGGGAAATGTACTTACTTTCGGTACTCCTGTTTCGAGTGTGACTCGGTATTTCTTCGTACTTTCTCGCTTTGCATAATCGGTACATATTTCGTACCGACCCCTTTCTTGGGGTCTGCGTTTCATGCCCGCGAGCGTACGGACGACCTTGGCGATCCGCCGGTTTAGAGAGACTTATCCTGTCGTGTTGGAGTGCTCCTTTTATCCGGAGCCTCACATCTTGGTATATACTTGTTCATTATATATGTGTGTGTGTGTTCGGGGGTACGGCGGGGCCCCGTCCCCGTCATATGATTCGTTGGTTTGTTTAGAGGCCCTGTAGGTATATATATGGGTTATGTGCCTATCCGCACGTACGGGTGTTGTATATTATATGTTTTGGGCGAACCGCGCCATCGGATAGCCTTGTCGGCTTTCGATATATGTATATATATATGAATGGGTTTGAGATGTGTTTGAGCCGTTGATATTTGTATGCGCGTAAGCCACCGCGTGTGGTTTGGGTTCGATGGATGCGTTTGGTTTTCATATGGGCACTAAGCCACGGGTTGGGTCGTGGCAAGTAGGTGATTCGGTTGGTTTGATGAGATGCGAGTTGATTGGCCCGTATGTGGGCACAGCGTGGATAAGGTGAAACTTATTCGAGAGAGATTATTGGACCCGTAGTCGACGTAAATCATATGCGCATAATCGCCGTCGACCTTTGGAGTTTCGTATGGCATTGGGTTTTCCCCGAAAAGTGTCACCTATGAAAGGTGTTATGAGATTCGGCAAGAAAGGGAAGCTCGGTCCGAGATATATTGGGCCTTATCGTATTGTTCGTAAAATAGGCAAGGTTGCCTATGAGTTAGATCTCGCCACCGATTTGGGAGCGGCACACCCGTATTTCATGTTTCTATGCTTCGTAAATGTATTGGTGACCCTTCCGCAGTATTTCCCGTAGATGATATCCGAGTCACAAGGAGCTATCTTATGAGGACTGCCTATAGCCATATTCGATCGTCGTGTAAGAAAGTTGCGGAACAAAGATATGGCTTTCGATTAAAGTGTTGTGGCGAATAATAATAGAGGAAGTGACCGGGAAGTCGAGGAGCGGATGAAGAAGTTAAGTATCCTCATTTATTTTCGAGCCTACAGTAATCCAATCCTCTATTTGACTATGTTGTTTGATAAATGAATTATTCATCAGTGAATGTATTGTTGTGATAGTTGAAAAGGAAACTCCCCCAAATTGTTTGTATGACCTATAAGGTTAATCTAACATTCGAGGACGAATGTCCTAAAGGGGGGGAGGATGTTATATCCCGTATTTTCGTACATTGGAACAATCCGGATTAATTATGATAAGTTAAGGACAAAACTATTTCGGGATACAAAGTCGGGATTTTTGACCTTCGATTTTATTTTGAGTTATAAGTTGTGCATGAATTTGTTGGCATGGAACAATTAGGAAAATTTGGGACCAAAAGTGAATAAAATTGAAAGTTAAAAAGTCATCATCTTTTCCTATGGTTGGCCGTGTAAGTGGGTGTTGGCCCACACAATGTGTGGACAATTTTAATTGGTCCAACACTTGTGTGGGCCAAGGGAAACTTGATGATTCATAAAATGGCAAAAGATGACCACTAGTCTTCATTATTCATTTTCAACACTTAGAAAAAAATATCAAGAAGTTGAAGAACCAACAAGCTCTCGGCCAACATTGAGAAAAATCAAGTCCCATTTCAAGCCCTTCTAAAATTATTTTGTTGGTACAAACCCACTATTATTGAGGTCCCTAAGTAGCGTGGAGGTGTCGTTGGAGCTATCAACCCTTTATTTTTCATCCTTGGAAACCCTAGACTATTGTGGAATTGAAGAGAAAGGTAAGAATTGATTATGTTTTATGTGTTGTAGAGGTTGTATGTATGTTGTAGTATGTTAAAATGGAAGAAATTCATGAAATAAAGTATGTTGAAGTTGAGGCCATATGTATGAGGGGGGGCCGTGTGATGTGTGTGTGTGTTGTGTTGTATTAAAGTGATGAATTGAAGTCTAGTTAGCATGTTATGATAATTGTAAGGTGAAGAACGATTGAGAATCATCCATATATGTATATGTGTAGTGTCGGTCGAAATGGGTCATATTATATGACAATGAACGAATTGATATCGCTTAATGTTTTATTCGTCGTCGTTATGAATTCTATGTTGGAAATGAATGTTGAATGACTCAAATTAATTTTGTAGTTGTTGCGGACTGATTTGGAGACTATTGTGCATTTAATGTATTTTGTATATTGATGAGAATAGTATTGTAGAATGTGAATTGTGGATGCAAATCATGATTTGAAAATAAGGAATGGGTTAAAGTGAGGTTCTCGGTTTAGGGGCTGAATTCGGGTAGCTTGGAGGAATTGTTGGATTGTTTGAAATGTTGTATGAATTGCTTAGAATGTCTTTAAATATGGTTGGTATGGGTTCGGGTTAATTTGAATGTATAAGTATCGATGTTGGCTTGAAGGTAAGCCGTTGAATTGAATTTATGAATGTTGTTGAATGATGGAAAAGCGAGCTATTATTGTTGTATTACCTTTCGGATTGGTTGTTGATGTTGCTAGGTTGGTTGTTGTTGTTGTTGTTGATTGATTTGGCCGAGTTAAATTCTCGGGGTGGCCTATTTACGGGGGGATATCGCCCAAATTTCTGTAGAATTAAGGGCAAATTTGGAATTAAATGCCCAAAAAGTCTTTAGCTAATGTTTGGCATTTTATGACTTGTTTATAGATCGTGGGCAGCCCGAGACGTAGGTGGGATCTAGCTTGAGTTTGGATTATATTGGAGAGCGTTTGAGGTATGTAAAGTAACCTTCTCTTTCCTTGGCATGCCTTAGTTAAAATAGGCGATGACACGAACTTCGAGGAAACTCTATTCCCGCAATCCGAGCATGTCTATGATACGCATTTGTTTCTTGATATTCATATGTTGATGTGTTGAAATATTGATCCTTATGTCCTTGGAACTACTAGTTTACCAAAGTTGCATGAAAGTTTGATTTCTAAAAGAATTTATTCTTTAACGATTCGAAAACTTCAAACGCCCATAACTTTCACAGAAAAGCTCGGATTGCTTTGAAATTTTCGTAGAAGCTTGTATGATCTAGGATGAGTATGTTTTCCATAGGCGGGACCATCTCGGGTCTACACCCGTCCATGGGTCCCGCGATGCCCTTTTATGTAATTTCGACAACTTCTGAAAGAATATGTTGTAACTATTATTCCGATTTCAAATATGACTGTGTTAGTTATCTTTTGGATTTATGACAATGATTTTTTGCATATGATTCCTCACGACTCCGCTCGTGCATTCTGTTATATCTTTCGCCGAGTCCCGAGCCGGTTCTGTTGTCGTGCGCATTATGATATACTCCGTGTTAGGCCGTGTTTATGGTTCACCGAGTCCCGCTCGAGAGCCGGTTCCGCTTATATTTGGTATTATCTTGTGGTGGCGTTATCTTTGTGTTTGATGACGGGGATACGGAGATTTGAAACTTTCGGTGTTATCTTGTGTTATGGCGCCATCGACAAAGCGGGCGACCATATTTCACCGTGTCCTATGCATGATGCGTATTTTTAAAGTAACATTTTGATATTTTGGAAATGCACTTACTTTCGTACCTCTATTTCGATCATGACTCGATTTGTATACTACATTTTCTGCTTTGCATACTCGGATATATTTAAATGACCGACCCCCTTTCTCGGGGTCGCTTCATGCCCGCGGTACGGACGCACTTTGGTGATCCACCTCAGTTAGGACACCCTCTTCGCCGTTGAGTGCTCCCTTATTGAGCCATATTTTGGTATATATTCGTCCGTTGCATTTGTATACATTTGTCTGGGGTACGGCGAGGCCGCCCCGTCATATGATTCCGTTTGTCGGGTTTAGAGGTCTCAGGATATGTATATGGGTTAGGCCTATTACGTGTGTGTGTTTGTATATGTTGTGTTTGGGGGCGATCCCGTTCGTGGGCGGTACCCCTTATCTTGCTTGCATTTGTATATGTTTTTGGGCCGTCGTGCCATTCGATAGCCTTGTCGGCTTTGTTATATACATGGTTGCGTTTGAAATATGTTTGCGACAGTTTGATATATTTTGAGGCAGCGTCTGATATTTATGTCTGTATACCATCTGGTTGCGATTCGGATTTGTGATTGTGTTTGGGTGCCCAATTCGGCCACTAGTCACGGCCTACGGGGTTGGGTCGTGACACAGCCTATGTGAGTTCCTCCGGAGAAGAAAGAATTAATTCATGAGCTCCATCAACTAGCTAATGTTGGAGTACGTCTAATTGATTTCGATAGTGCAGAATTGGTATTAATAATCCCGCGGTTTCGTCCTTGAATATGGAAGTGAAAGAGCGGCAATATGAAGATCCTCGGTTGAGCCATTATAGAGACACATTTCATGAAAAAAGAGAAGTCTCCATTTGAAACTTCAAAGGATGGAATTCTTAGATACCGAGGCAAAGCTATGTGTTCCGAATGTTGTTAATTACGTCGCCGAATTCTAGAAAAAGCTCATTATTCTCGGTATTCTATTCATCCAAGAACGAAAAAGATGTATCATGATCTCAAGTTAATTTATTGGTGGGATGGAATGACGAAAGACATAGCAGAATTTGTAGCTCAATGTCCAAATTGCCAGCAAGTGAAAATCAAACATCAAAAGCCAGGAGGATTATTGCAAGCAATGGAAATCCCTACTTGGAAATGGGAAGTGATCAACATGGATTTTATTGTGGGATTACCTCGTTCCCGAAGCAAGTATGATTCTATATGGGTGATTGTGGATAGATTGATGAAAGTAGCTCATTTTCTTCCTATCAGAACCACATACTCAGCAGAATATTATGCAAGGTTGTATCTTAAGGAGATTGTGCGACTCCATGGTATTCCGATATCCATTATCACAGATAGGGGAGCGCAATTTACAGCCAAGTTCTGGAAATCTTTCCAAGAAGGCCTAGGTACTCAAGTAAAGCTCAGCACGGCATTTCATCCGCAAACTGATGGGCAAGCCGAACATACCATTCAGACCTTGGAGGATATGCTAAGGGCATGTGTTTTAGATTTTGGTGGTAGTTGGGATGACCACTTACCTCTAATTGAGTTTGCATACAACAATAGCTACCATTCCAGTATCCAAATGGCTCCGTATGAAGCTTTATATGGAAGGAATGCGAGGTCTCCAATCGAATGGTTTGAAATAGGAGAAGTACAGCTAATAGGCCCTGAGTTGATTCAACAAGCAGTAGAAAAAGTCAAGGTGATCCGAGATCGATTGTTGACAGCCCAAAGTCACCAAAAATCTTATGCGGACAACCGTCGGTGAGACCTAGAATTTCAAGTTGATGATTGGGTATTCTTAAAGGCGTCACCAATGAAAGGAGTGATGAGATTTGGTAAGAAAGAAAAGTTAAGTCCTCGATACATTGGACCCTACAAGATTATCCGCAAGGTGGGACAAGTAGCTTATGAATTGGACTTGCCTTTAAAACTTGAATCAGTCCATCCAGTTTTCCATGTCTCAATGCTCCACAAGTGTGTTGGAAATCCTACGAGGATTGTTCCAATAGATGATATTCAAGAGACAGAAAAGCTAGTCTATGAAGAAGTGCCCATTGCCATATTAGATAGGCAAGTACGGAGACTTCGAAATAATGAAGTGGCCTCAGTTAAGGTCTAATGGCGAAATAACAACCGAGAAGAAATGACTTGGGAAGCAGAAGAGAGTGTGAAATCCAAATACCCGCACTTATTTCAGCCCCCAGAAGATATCCACGATGAAACATCGAGATTATGAGGTATGTATATTTTCTTTTTATGCTTATGGGTCGTGTGTGGCCAACTTATATTGCTATTGTGTTGTGGCCCCGTGAGGCAATGTTATTGTTGTCTGGTGTGACAGGATAGTAGTGCTATATTACAGGGGAAACTCTGGCAAAATTTTCGTAGAATTCTCGAGTGCTTAACATTGGAGAACGAATGTTCCAAAAGGGGGGAAGAATGTTACACCTCGAAAAAATTTTCTGTCAACATACAGTGAATGGACTAATGAAGGGAACGAAGTATACGATGTCTTGGTAAGTAAGAAATAGCCTCTGATGATTCTAAATGAGATTTCAAAGACATTCGAGGTAGGAGACGAAAGTTGTTAAGGAAAACAAGGTATAGGTGTGTGTCGGTAATATTTATGAGTATCAAATTAATGATGGCTTAATGATATTTTGGAGAAGAGTTATAATGTCCGTTAGATTGTTATTGAGATGTTAAACAAGTGTCAAGAAGGTTCCATAAGGATTGGAGGTCAAACGAGTCAACGAAAATGAGTTCGAAAAGCTGGGCATTATACGACCAAACATACTGGCCGTATAAAACATACGGGCCGTATGTTCAACCATATATCCTGCCCAGAATGGCAACTCCACTAGACCAAATATACGGCCAGACATACAGTCCATATAATTTATACAGACCGTATATTGTCCGTAGAATATGTCGGGGCATTTTTAAAAATGATATAAGAGACCCTCAACTCATTTATTTCATTTCATTTCTCACCTCACACTTCAAGAACACTCTATAACTCTCCACTCTTCATCCATAAGAACTCAAGAGGGATTTGTGATCAACTTTATCAAACCAACAAAATCAAGTGTAAGAAACTCATTGAAGTTCATCTAAGCCAAGAAATTCCAATGGAAGTTAACTAGGGTTTTGGTGTAAGAAGAGTATTTCCACTCAAGGATTATTCCTACACTATCTAAGGTAAATTTTATGATCTTTTCATATTGTTTAAGGTAATGAGAGGTTGAAAGACTTAGATTATGGAAGGAGATAGAAAATTGGTCACAAAGATAGGAATAATGAGATTTCGAGTAGTAGTTGGGAATGAGTCATGAATATTGATATGTTGTGATTGTAAGTATGTTATGAGTGAAATCTAGAGTATGGGATAATTTTTATATGTGAGAAAACGCAATAGTGAACTATGACCATGATTATGGAGGAATTGAAGTGAAATTATGAAATGTGGATAATATAGATGAATGATGATTGTTGCTTATAATATGGTGAATGTTGTTATGGATGTTTGGGAGTTGATATGTAATATGAGGAAAGTTGTATAAACAAAGGAAGTGCTGTCAAATTTTCTGTAGCGTTAGTAAGCATGTTCTTATAATCGATTAGCTAATGTTAATACGAACTTTCTTGAAGGTAGAAACGCGAGCATCAAAGGGGAACGATCAAACAATAGAATAGCTAAACGAAAGAGGTATGTAAGTCTAGTCCCTTCTTTCTAAGGCATGACTCCTATGGCATGAATTCTCCTATATTTCCATGACTTTCCTACACATCGGAAACTATGAGTCTATGGTTATAAAGAGCTTTTCATAAGATAAAGAAAAGAGATACAATGTGAGTATGATGATGATGACTATGAGTTAAGCCTAAAAGTCTAAAGTTCATGATATGCTAATTCCATAAAGTTCTTGCTATGGATACGATATGATGTTTCTACAATCTAATGACCCTAAGTATAGTTGCATTGATGCTTTTCCTTGTGTGCCCTCACCTTAAATGTTAGTTCCTCTAAGGTGAGATATAACGATTATGATTACTCTATAATGTAGTCGGGGGTTCACGACCTCATGTCACCCCGACATAGCCATGGTTACCTACAAGCTTTAATGTATGTTTAATGATGAATGTATGATGATGCTAAGTTTATGATAAGGTTATGATATTCCTATGAGATGCATGACAATGATAAGTTTATGTTGACTATATGATGATACGATTCCACTGTGCCTAGATGGTCGGGCATGTCACCACGAAGGCGGGCTGCATACGATTCCACCGCGCCTAGATGGCCGGGCATGTCACCGATAAGGCGGGCTGCTTATGATTACACCGAGCCTATAGGGCCGGGCAGGACACCACTAGTGGGCGTCGTATGATGGTTACCCGGACGCGGGTTAACAATGATGATATATATATGATACGGGGATGTATATGCTATGATGATATATGTAATACGATTATATATGATATATGTATGAAATGCATCCATTCTTAAAGGTTAAGCAGGTTATATCTTCATCTTATGTTTTATGATTTCTCTATTATATCCATTTCATTCATGCCTTACATACTCAGTATAATGTTCGTACTGACGTCCATTTTCTTTGGACGCTGTGTTCATGCCCACAGGTAGGCAGGGAGGTGATCCAGACTCGTAAGAGCTACTAGCAGACTTTGAGATTACCCCATTATTCCCGAGGTGCCATTGATTTATTCTTTTGTGTATATATATGTTTTGGGCATGACGGGGTCCTGTCCCGTCCATATGTCTAGTACTCTAGTAGAGGCTCGTAGATGCGTATGTGTGGGTAGTATGGTCTCACGATGTCCTTATTGTATGTACATTATTTTGATAGCCGAAGGGCTTATGTACATAAAGGTAATTATGTTTCAAAGTAAAAAATGTTTTTCCTATGATTTGAGTATAAGATTAATGAATGAACGCTTGATGTGTACGATGGGTAATGGTATGAGCGGTGCTCGGTGGTTAGCCCCGGGTACCCGTCATGGCCCCTAGTCCGGTCGTGACAAGTTATTATGCTAGTAATAAGATGTCACCATTTAAAGCTCGTTATGGGCGAAGATGTGGATCACCCATTGGCTGGTTTGGAGTTGGAGAAGCAGAACTGCTAGGACCAAATTTAGTCTATCAGGCTATGGAGAAAGTCAAGTTAATTCAGGAGTGTTTGAAAACGGGTCATAGTCTCCAGAAGTCCTATACAGATGTGAGGAGAAGGGACTTAGAGTTTCAAGTTCAGTATTGGGTGTTCTTAAAAGTTTCACCTATGAAAGGTGTGATGAGATTTGGCAAGAAAGGAAAACTTAGTCCCAGATATATTTGACCTTACAGAATCCTGCGAAGGGTTGGTCAAGTGGCTTATGAACTTGAGTTTCCATAAGATTCAGTTGTTGTTCATCTAGTGTTTCATGTATCCATGTTAAGGAAGTATGTAGGAGACCCGTCGTTGGTTGTTCCTGCTGATATTATAACGGTTAAGGACGGCTTAACCTATGAAGAGATCCCAGTTGCAATTCTTGATCGTCAAGTTTGCAAGTTAAGAACTAAGGAAGTAGCCTCAGTAAAGGTCTTACGGAGGAGTCAGAAAGTTGAAGAGGCTACTTAGGAAGCCAAAGAGGACATGAAATCTAGATATCCTCACTTGTTTGAAGAGAAAGTAGATAAAGTTCAAGGTAAATACCTTCAGTATTTATGTCATGTCCCTTACGTATTCATGCCTCATGTTTCACATTCATGTTCATGTATTCTCTATTCATGTCTCATGTTTCAACACTAATATTTTCACGAAACCATGTCATGTCAGTTCGGTTCCCATTTTCCATGTCATTTTTCTTCACGTTCATGTATTCAAGCCATGTCCGGTCGCATTCTTACTTATGACCCATCATTCGAGGACGAATGATCCCAAGGGGAAGATATTGTAACACCTCATGCATTGGGGTATAATGAACCCAATATAAGTAGTGTAGAAATGGTGTTTGAAAGCCAATCAAGACATAGAAAGAGTCCTTGGCCAAAGTAAAGTCAGAAGCTACCTATGGAACGTGTTTTCAAGTGAGTTGGCACCAGGTCTCACTTAAAGTGGGTATACAGAAACATCTATATGAAATTTGGGAAACTTTCTTCCTTAAAGTTGTAGATCTTTGAAATACATTTCCAACGGTATATTATGTAGGTCAAGCAGACATCTGTACAAAACGTTATGTCCGTTTTACTTAAACAGTGTTTGGCCGATTTACGGGCCGTAAATTTGGCCCGTAAAATTGTCCAAAAAATCCAGCAAACTGTTACAGATTTATGGTAGGATTTATGGTCCGTAAATATGATTTACGGGCCATAAAATGGGCCTAAAGTAAGCGTAAAACAGGTCCAACAGCAACTTTAAAACTTCATTTCAAGGCTTTTTCACTTCATGCTTCACATCCCCAAGCCCTAGAACGACCATTCTCTCTTCTCCTCATCCTCATACATCAAGGTAAGTCCCTCCCATGTATTCCAAGTGAATTATAATGATTATACATGAATTCTAAGCGAAATCCTATGTTAACAACCTAGGGTCTTCAAGAAAACCCATCTCAAGGTTTAAGATTCAAGATTTTGGAATTCTTCTTCAAAGTTCAAATTTTTATTATAAGTTTGGAGCATTACCGGGTATGTAGGGTTTCTATCCACATGTGGGAGCATCTTTGCTCTTCCCCACGTCACGTTCATGATTATACAAGAGTTCACCAAAACTAGGGTTTTAGACATGTTCATGATAGCCCTAAGTCTCTATACCATGATGTACCATGTTTCTATACATAGTTCATTATTGTGTTCTTGATATTCCATTTTGGTTATTGAGAATCTGTCTGTAATCAATGAAAAACCCATCCTTTGCATTCCATGGGTTCTTACATGCAAGTTATTAATCACTATGTTTATTTTCATGAAACACTCTACATGGTTACACGTTTTCATACAAGTATATTATGTAACTACATCCATGTATAGTGCAAGTCACGTTTTATAAAAAAAATAAGGGCTCAGATGCCACCTATATTATGTTCATGCTTTTGGGAGTTGCACAGATTACCGAGAAGGCTTTAATAGACTTAAACTATGCTAGCCACCGTAGGATAAGGATCGCTCTACCCATGTTTAGGACGATTCCTTCATGCTTTATTGATTGGATCCTTTCATGCCACGTTTATATCTTATACCTCTGGCAAGGTATGAGAGCTCTGCTGGTCGGGTCAGGTACCCGACTCCACGTACCCATGTGGTGATTCATGTTGTCGATTATATTTATGTGCTCCTCACTTAAAATGTTTTTACTCATGTTATACATATATATGTATTCATATTCATGACTAGGTTTCAGTTTCAGTTTCAGCTCTCATCATGTTATTTCATGTGCCATGTTTATTTCATTAAGTTGCTTTACATACCGGTACATTCAATATGCTGACGCATTGCCCGGGGGCCTGCATTTCACGATGCAGGTACGGATTTATGACGACGCCTCTCGATCGCAGATCATCCACGTATTAGCTTTTTCAAAGAGTCCTATCTTCTTCTGGGTTTAGTTATTATTTACATTTATATCAGTTATGCAGTTAAGGTATGCTGGGGGCCTTGTCCCAACAAGTATGTTCTACACTTCAGGTTCATGATAGAGGTTTCATACACTAGTTAGTTATGTTATGTCAGATATTCGGAGTAGTCTAGCCATTTTGGCTCATTATTATTAGGTTTATTCAGACTATTCCGTATTATGATATTATGATATTTTCAGACTTATGGTTTATGATCCCACGCTTTACTTAAATTATGCATGTTCATTGATTATTCCGCATCAGTTCATGCCCATGTTGAGTCGCCAGTTAGCCGTGGTTCGCTCGCACACATGCATAAGAATCCTTTATATAGGGCTATCGAGTGTCGTGTTACGCCCAGGCCATGGTTCATGGCGTGACAGATATTTCATTAACAGGATAGATAGTGCTCTTTAGCATTATTCTTGTGCAACGATGATATTGCTTCAAAAATTTATGAAGTTATATTAAGTTGTATCACTTGTGATCTTCCGCCCCGTATAAGAAGATCAATATTGTCATCCGCGTAAAGCAAACGAGAGATACGATAGCTCGGGATCTCGGTGTCCCTTCCTATATTAAAAGGACAGTCAATCCAATGACAAGAAAAGAACTAGCTTTTTGAAGAACTTTTCTGATTCCCTCGATTTCCAAGGTGAATAAGAAAGGTGAGAGAGACCACCCTGTGTAATGCCCCTTTGAGGAGAAAAAAAGCCCACAGTTCCCCTATTAACCAAGATAGAGATTTGACTGTAGAAATGCGAAATTTGATCCATCTTATCCATGTGTCACCAAAACCTATTTGTCTCAGGATGGTAAGTAAGTATGACCAACTTACTTCGTCAAAAGCCTTTTCAATGTCTAGCTTCAATAAAAACCCTGGTTCTCCACTCTTACGCCTCCAGTCTAGTGCTTCATTAGAAATAGGACAAGCATCTGAGATTTTCCTTTCTCTTACAAATGCATTCTGACTTCCTGACACCAATCTATGATCTGATTGAAGGGAACCCATCCTAGATGCCCTGTAGCCTCCTGTTCATAAGTGTGGTCGACAACACACCCATGAACAAGACTCTACTTGACACGACTTTGATGATACATAACGAATAAGAACGAACTACTGCGATACCACTTTGTCACACCCTAGCAATGGTAGGGCATGACGGCACCCGACTCTCGCAGTCGAGCGAACCCTTAGACATTCGCTCTATCAAAACCTATCATTTCAAAAACTTTTAAGAACATAAAATTTTTCCAAATAGAAATCATTATCTCTATAACGATTATGAAAACCTTCAACCAAATAAGTACTTTAAACCAATATAAATCATCTAAAATACATACTCTTTTAAAATCCATAAAGACTCAACTGACATCACTTTGTCGACATCTAACAAACGTACCACTAGACACTGTCTGCAGAAGTCTCTAAGAAGTAAACTGAACATTATGAGTCAGGACAAGGCCCCGACATACCCAAAATCATACATATCTATACATGACTCAAAGACGGCTCCAAAATGAGGTGGAACTTGCCAATCCCACCGACATCCAAGTATCCTAGCTATACACTTAATACGCCAAACAACTGGGTGCGGGCATGAACGCAAAGTCCCCCAAAAAGGGACGCGGTACGGAGAATGTACCGAGTATGTAAGGTGGTAACAAATCATAATCATAATTTGACTTAGGAGGGAAGAAATCACAATCTAACTCAATACCTGCAGCCTTCGCTAGAAGAAACATAAATGTGCACACGAAGTCTCAAAACAATCTTTATGTAAATAATACAATCCAACACATATGCCGCTTCCGACATGTTAACAAAATAGTCCCTTCGGACAGCCGCTTCCGGCTAGTATCACAATAGTCCCTTCGGACGGCCGCTTCCGGCATAATAATGATGGCCCCTTCAAGCAGCCACTTCCGGCTTAATAATGATGGCCCCGCAGTGAACCGCTTCCGCTTAATATCACCATCATATCAACACAAACTCAATCCACAAATATCAATTTCAATTCATATCATAAGTCACTAATCAATTCATCACAATCCAGCTATTAGCCTTAGTCTTTCATAAGAAGTTATCAAATTTGTATCTCACTAGACTTATGAGGACATACTTCCAGGTTTGAGGGTAGAATTGTAATGAAATTCTTACTACTTTAATTCTACTCAATTTCATCTTACTGCCCTACCCAAAGAATAAATGATCATATCAATACAAAGGGATGATACTATGGAATGTAAACATAAATTGTAAATGAAATGAAGTAGTAAAATCTCGGACCCCCGCCCAGTGGTTTAAAAAATCAAACTTTATGTTTCCTTTAGTATAAAACTCATTTCCTCAAAATCGTTAGTAAAACCATATACACAACTCAACTTGGCACCTTATGGGTGTTCCCTTGAACTTGAGAATAGATACTGATATCAATAAGCCATCACAAGAAACATATAGACCTTATTCGTCTAAGAATGGAATCATATGGAGGACATATAGAATGAATAACAATAAGAATCATGCCAAAAGAAGAAAGGTTTGCCTCACATACCTTGTCACTTACGTGATTAGCTTAACTTATGCTTCCAAACACTGGCCAATCCACGATCAACGTAAAGGAAACCGTAGACGTATACTTCTCTAAGCTCGTAATTAACTTTCGTAAATTCAGGCAGCATTTTCCCTGTAATCTTCGCTTCCCTTTAACTCCAATTCAATTTAACAACACAATCAGCAACCAACAACAACAAGAACCATCTCATATAAGCCTCTTTAAACACAAAGCATCAACAGCCCGGTATACGCTTTGTATACAATATATTCATACACCTTATTCTCCCAAATTCAAGAATAGAAACTTATCAACAACATCAACAACAATATCAACAATCATTTTATATCGATATCCAACTAATTCTATCCAATTAATCATACCAAAACAACCCCTTAGTTATTTGCGATTCAAAAACGATAACTGAACTTTTAACATTATTTTCTCTATTCTAACCCGTCAAATCTATCAATGATCATGGTAAGAAAATCATTAACATCTTAAACATACCTTATATGATCAGCCACCACGAAACCAACATCCCCTAAGTTCAACTTTTAGCTTAAAATGATAGCAACAACTTGTTCTATACTTTACCCTTCACGAGCCTCGGGATTCGGGACCTCAAACTTGCTCGATTCTCCACTTTCTCTCTCTAACTCTCCTTTCTCTCTCTCTATAAAAGTTTGTGGACTGCTTGATGTGTAAATGAATGAATTTGTATGAATTTATCCCTTATATATGGGCCTTGGATCGGTTCCCACAGACCTTGAGTCGGGTTGGGCCGAGCCCACTGCCTAGCTTGACCTTTCTGTCTTAAAACATCCATGACTTTTTATCCATATATTGTGTGAAGGTCCACGAACTATGGTTGGAAAGATAATTCAATTATCTACAACTTGTATATTTGGAGTTTTCCCAAATTCCCAAATAATGATGGGTGTATGGCCTCCCGAAGTCGTATCACCCGAAAACATAACTTAAAAATATCTTTTTGGAGGGCTTACACGTGGATTTGGCTCAAGGGTCCTTCTTGAGTTGTGTTTAACTTCACATATATTTTCCACATAACTTGTCATATGTCCTTTATAAAAATCCTATCATGTGAGCCCCACCTCGGCTTACGGTTACGCGAGCTATATATCTTTTAACGTATCATTCCAATCATATTGTACGAATTCCAAATATCATACTCATGCTATCCTCATGCTAATACAGTGAAATTTTATCCTTTATACTTGTAATATTTGCTCCTCCTTGAGCTCACATTAAGCTGTCTCCAACCTTAGTAACGCGAAATTTTCTGGGGTGTAACATCCTTCCCACTTAGAAACATTCGTCCTCGAATGTTAAATGAAGACTAATACTCGTATCCAATTCCAATGCTTGCTAATATCACTCAACCCTTCACAATTCCTAAAGTCCTTTTCAATACTTATCTTTCCTCTATAAGCTTCAACTTCCCTTAACCTCATTGATGCTTTCAGTTATGTTGATTTCTATAAGGGACACATTACTCCCTTTCCTCCAACACATGTAATCATGTTTCTTTCTCTTCCTTGTTTCATTATTTGCTTGTTTAAGCTTACTCTTTTTTATACTAACTCACCTCTCGAATGACCTTGCTTATCATTGCTTCCCCTTTTAAGTCTCTTCTTATAATCTTATCACATTATTCGAATCACATTAATCTTGGTTCATCAACCTTACTTCTAATCCCCGAGAGAACTTAACTTAACCCTCGACTCACTTCTATATCCTCGAGTAATTTCAACTTAACTCTCAAACTCATTTTGAACCCATCTTATAACCCTCCTTTTAGTCGATTTACAACTATTATTAACCTTTCATTCTTCAGTTTACACTCTACCTGACACGACTTTGCAGACAACCCCTAGAACGAATCGGGCTCTGATGTTATATCCCGTATTTTGTACATTGGGACAATTCGGTTTAACTATGATAAGTTAGGGTCCAAACCATTCCGGGATACAAAGTCGGGACTTTTGACCTTCGATTTTATTTTGAGACATAAGTTGTTCATGAATTTGTTGGTATGGAACAATTAGGAAAATTTGGGACCAAAATTGGAATTTATGGAAGTTGAAAATCATGCAAAAATGAGGCCCTTGGCCGTGTGGACTTGAATGGTCCCACACACTTTGTGGACAATTTTAATTGGTCCAACACATGTGTGTGGGCCATGGACACTTGTGCAATTCATGTGGGAGCTTAAAAGATGACTTGTAAGTCATCTTTTATCATTCTACACTTAGCAAAAATAACAAGAAGTTGAAGAACCTCCACACCAAGGCTCTCGGCCAAGAGGGAGAAAAACCAACTTCAAATTAAGCCATCCAAAATTATTTCTTTGATGCAAAGCCACTAATTTGAGGTCCCCAAGTAACGTGGAAGTGTTGTTCGGTCATCCAACCATTCGTTGTGTCAATTGTAAACCCTAGGCAAATTGTGGAGTTGAAGAAGAAAGGTAAGAATTGATCATGTTTTGTATGTTATAAAGGTTGTATGCATGTCGTAGTATGTCAAAATGGATGAATATCATGAAATATAGTAAGTTGGAATTGAGGCCGTGTATGTGGGTTTCCGTGTGACGCTGTATGTTGTGATTAAGTGATGAGTTAAGTTCTATGTAGTATATTAATTGTTGTAGTGTGAAGAAATGAATGAGAATTATCAATATGTGCATGTTGGTATGTTGACCGAATGTAACCTCCCATGTGTGACAAAGAATGAATTAATATCGCTTAGTTTTTTAGTTGTTGTCGTTATGAATTCCATGATGAGAATGAGAGTTTAATGACTCAAATTGATGTCGTAATTGTTGCGGACTGATTTGGAGGTTATTGTACATTTGATGTAACTTGTATAATTATGAGAATGACATTGTTAGAATGTGAATTGTTGGTGCAAATCATGATTTGGAAATGAGAATATGTTATAGTTGAGGCTCTCGGGTTTGGGCAGCTTTGAGTTGTGGGAGTAGCATTTGGGATGTTTGAAATGTTGTATGAATTTCTTGGAATGTCTTTGAATATTGTTGGTATGGGTTCGGGTTATTATTCGAATGTATAAGCGTTGATGTTGGCTTGAAGGTGCCGTTAAATTGAATATATTGAAAGTTGTTGAATGATGGAAAAGAGAGTTATTAACGTTGTATCGTTTCTGATCGATTATTAATGTTGCTAGGTTGGTTGTTGTTGTTGTTGATTTGGCCGAGTTAAATTCTCGGGGTTGGCCTATTTACAGGGGAAATGCTGCCCAAATTTCTGTAGAATTAAGTGCTAATTTGGAAATAAGTGTCACACCCTTAATCCGATAGGGTGTGATGGGCACCCGACCCTTACTTAGGGCCGAGCGAACCCTCTGACTGTCATAATACTCGTAGTCATAATGGGCCCTTAACCAGATCATAAATGCATAATGAAAATTTTTGAAAAAACGAACATACTTTATATCTTTTTCAAATCAAACAAAATTTGCAACCGTACAAAATCTGTAATATCATGTATAACAATACAACGGCTTATAGAGCCGCTCACAACTGACATCTTACGCACACGACTCTGTCTGCAAAGTCTCTAACATGACTCAGATATCATAACACAAACAAACTCTGACTCGGCAGCACTCCGGAGGAAGTGGAGCTCGCCAATCCCGCTGGAACATCTTCTACTAATATCTTGCCTCACACAGGTGTACCGCGCGGCACGAAACGCGACCCGAAGAAAGGGGGTCAGTACGGAATGTGTACTGAGTATGTAAAGCATGGAATACCGAAAACGAGATCATAACCAAAATGAAGAGCACAGAAAATATGCATAATAGTCAGAATACCGAAGTACATGTATCTGGTACAAATAGTGCACAAGAGGTACAGAAGACAGATATAATAATCAGAATGCTCAAAATACCTAGCTTTCTTTTGAAAAACATTTCTGTCACATATGTATATAATGTAGAACATACCATAGTAGCTGACATTAACCGATGTGGGATTCGCCAAACCAATGTGGGATTCGCTAACCAATATGGGATTAAACCAAAGCATGAATTTGCCTCGCCGACCGGGTTTGCCCCACCATTGGGTTTGCCCCACCACCGGCCTCCTAAAACAACCAGATCATTTCGAATACATATATATATATATATATATATATATATATATCACGTAGCGTGTCCAGGGACCGCAAATGTAATCATCGGCTGTATCATATCATCACATCGCATCATCATATTAACATATCGCCACATCACGAGTCATCATTTAATCATCATATTATCATCATCATCAGTATCATCGTAATCATTATATTATCGTATTATCACATTATCAAATTCATTATCATATCATATCATATCATATGGCCATGCGGTCCGCAATAGGACCCGGCGACGGAACGTGGTCGCCCTCTCCCGCCCGCGCCACAACTCATCATACTTCGGAAGTTTTCGATCTCTCCGTATCTCCGTCACACATCACAAATCGAATCATATCATATTTCGCAGCTCATCATACTTCGTATCATATCATATATCGTAATCATAT
Source organism: Lycium ferocissimum (assembly GCF_029784015.1). NCBI lineage: Eukaryota > Viridiplantae > Streptophyta > Magnoliopsida > Solanales > Solanaceae > Lycium > Lycium ferocissimum. Next base: position 77,236,130 of record NC_081345.1, read on the forward strand.
CATATTTCGTACGCTCATCATACTTCGGAATCTCATCATACTTCGATTGCGCGACGATTTATAGTAACCGGCCCGGACTCCGGCGAAGGAAGTAACAAAAGTGTGCACGAGCGTAATCGTGGGATCTATATGCCATTCACAACATTTATACAGATTTAATGTAATAATCAAACAAATTATCATTTACAAGCCAATGGCATTAGTCAATTCAAATCTCTTTCGGATATTAATCTGAAACATATCAAATAAAACTTTATCAATCATAGTTACGTATCCAAACCATATACATACTAATTCTCATTTTATACATTTACGTATTCCATAGAATAATCGTAGAATAATCAAAACCAAGCTCGAAATCATATTAAATCCAATCTCTACGAATATTACTAGACTTGTCAAATAGAACTTAGCCATCATAGTTACGGATCCAATCATATACATACGATTTCTCATTTGCATTTAAATATAAGCCGAGTAATCATATTCGGAAGTTTCCATTTATTAACCATGTTAAGTTATATTAACAAGTTGTTAACTATACAACGGAATGTCTTGCGGCCCTACGGACAAGTACTAAACCGGGTCCAAGTCCGAGCCCGCCTATGAATGTCGAGGATGTTATACATTAGGGAACCTCCTACGAGCGTTTTCGGAGCGATCCGAGCCCATATGTGAAAGTTACGGACGTTCGTAGTTTCGACTCTTTTACGAACATAATCTTTTACGCACATTCATATTCAATCATACAAAGGCATGAGAACCATAGTTTAACTACGTTACGAATACGGATATCGAGAAGCAAATAAGAATCATCGACATGCTCGGATCGTGGGAAGTAGAATTACCTCGGGATCATATCATAGCTTAATTTAACTAAGACATGCCAAAGAAAGAAAGGTGAGCTTTACATACCTTGGCCGCTCTCTATGCTACTCCAACTTACGTCTCGGCTTCACACGATCTACAATACTGTCATTAAGCATCATCCATTAGCCATAACACTTAAGAATCCAATTCCAATTAACACTTTGTCTACAAAAATTTCGGCAGCATCTCCCCTATAAACCCAACAACCCCGAGAGTTCAACTCGGCCAAATCACAACAACCAAACCAACAATCATAATAAAAATATCGATAGGTAATTCAAGATGTCCAAACCAACATCCAATCTTATCCGAAACCTTCCAACTCAACTAGAACAATAACAACACACTTCTCTCTTTCAAATTCATAAAATATATCAACAATTCTATATGTTAGCAACATTATTTTCATCAAGACAAGAAGCCATATTAAAATCACATTGGCTCCCCAAAACAGCCCACACGACATTACAACTTCAACATAAGTCACTAAACTTTCATTCTCACCATATAATTCTCAACAACAATAGCTAAGAACACTAAATAAATTTGATTCATTCTTCCTCCAAAGCAAAGTACCACCATTCGGCCAACATACCAACACCCATGATTTCATGAATTCTATTCATTCCTTCACATTACAACATGCACAACCATTCATAATACAACAATCCAACATGCTAAATAAATTAGTTCATCACTTCCATACCATACTACATATACACGGCCACACAACAACATCCCTATTTTCATAATTTTCATTCATTTCCACACTTCCCAACATGTACAAACATCTATAAAAAAAGAAGATCAAAACTCACCTTCTTCCATTCACCTTTTCCTCCTGGCCAGACTCCAAATTGCAACAACAAATGACTTTCTTGTTCCAACAACTACTCCACGTGATAGAGGACCTTTTATTTGGTTGAAAAGCATGAAGAAACAATTTTTTTCCATGATCAACATGATAGGGCTGGTCGGCCAACACAACCCCCTCTTCTCTTGGCCGTTTTTCTCCTTCTTTTTCTTTCTTCATGTTTCTGAATTTTCTAATCGGACCAAAGATGAATATTTTGTCTTCCTTTTTCATCACATGCCTTTATATATATATATAGGGGGTGTATGTCGGTCAAGCCCCTCAATTTTCTCCAACTTTCTAGAATTTTCCCTTAAGTTGCAAAAGATGACTTTTAGTCTTGCATAGTCATCTTTGTCTCTATGTATATATATGGTCCCTAAAATATAAGGTGGACACATAGCCCCCTTCATGGCTCACAACAATTGGCTAGCCATGTGTGGGTCCCACATGACCTCATGGCCACATGGCCATTCTTGGCTATTTCATGAAATATTTTTCCCCAACTTTTAGCCTCCAATGCCCCCTTATTCTAAATTTACTTCCTTAATTCTCCATACCAATAAAGACGAACATGCAACTTATGCATTCTAAAAAAATTATAGCCTTGTCCTTAACTTTCCGTCATTAACTCGGAATATCCGGATGTACAAAAAGGCGAGGTATAACAATAAGTGCCTAAACGTCCATGGCTAATGTTTGGCATATTATGACGTTTTCTAGACCTTGGGCAGCCCGAGGCATAGGTTGACATTAGCTTGAGAGTTTGGAGTAGCTTGAGAAGCGTTTGAGGTATGTAAAGCTCAATTCTTTCTTCTTTGGCATGCCTTAGTTGCAATTAGGCTATGACACGAGCCTCGAGAAAATTCTATTCCTGCAATGCTAGCATGTTTATGACTCTTATTTGTTTCTTGGAATTCGTATATTGATATGATGAAATATTGGCCTTTATGTCTTTGAAATATTTGACTTTCTAACTTTTGCATAAAAAGTTTGGCTTTTAAAGAGTTCGTAACTACGAACGCCCGACCTTTTCACAGAAGGTTTCGGATTGCCTCGACATGCTCGTAGGTGATTGTATGGTGTATGATGAGACAGCGCATATGTCCCGCTCGGGTCACCACCCGTCCGTGGGTCCCGCGATTCTTCTTTTGTAATCCCGACGTACCTTTGAAAGAATTTGATTTGGTTATTATTCGGATTCCTAAGTACGGTCATTTTACTTATCATTCGAGTCTATTATAATGATTTATACATATGGTTACTCACCATCAAGCCAGGCATTTCGTTGTTCTTTCCCATCCCGGGGCCCTTCCTATCGTGCGCACTTTGTTATACTCCGGGGTTACGGGGAACCCCCGACTTCGCTCGGGGCCCCTTTTATATTTTTTGTTATTTGTGTAGGAGTTATTTGGGGTTATGAGGTGACGGGGGTACGGGGATTTGAAACCTTCGGGAGTTTTTGATGGCGCCATCGACGGGGGGGCCCATCATATTTTCGAGCCTTAGCAGACTTGTATTTTTTTAAAATAAACATTTTGATATTTTGAAAAAGTTTTACTTTTTCCCTACCGTTTTGAGTAGATTTGATTTGTATACATTCTTCGCTGCTTTCGACATATTTAAGACCCCCCTTTCGGGGGGCCCTGCCCGCAGGGACGACGCACCCGGGGGTCCACCGTTTTGACAATTTCTTTTGGAGTCTCTTTTTGAGCCTCATTTTGGAAAATTCGTTGGCATTTGTATATATTTGTTCGGGGGAGGGGGCCCCCCCAAACCG
>NC_081345.1:77239732-77245170 GCF_029784015.1 Lycium ferocissimum
CTTTTGACCAAAGTGTGGAAACGGTGAAACGGATGAATTATCTTCCGAAATAATTGTACCACATTGTAGAGGGTCATCGAATTAGTAGGAATACCACGAGAAAATAATTTTTGGAATAAGATTTCAAGGGGTGAATTTTCTTCACCATGGCCGAATGGCCTTGTGTTCTTGTTCTTCATCTTTTGTCTTTCTCCTTGTCTAATTTCTCTTGAAGCTTCTTAATGATAAAGACCCCCTTAATATAATTTAGCACATGGAAAATTAATTAATTTGCTTGGCCTTGTAGTTGGCCGGCCACTCCTTCTCTTTTGGGCCTTAATTTTTTTTTTTTGAGCCCAATTGGCTATGAATCTTATTTTGTAATTCCCGAAACTAATTTCCAAAATTCCCATTTTGCCCTTGGCCTTCTTCGATGTCTTTGCGCCAATATTTCTCATGAATACCACACATATGTTAAATAGAATAAAAACAAAACCTTATTTCCCACAAGTCAAGGTTATTCCAAATTTCCAAGTGCGCAAAAATGCGGGATATAACATGAATGCCTAAGGGCTTACGGCTAACGTTTTGTATGTTGGCGTTATGTAGATCTTGGAGCATCCGAGAGTTGAGGCTTGACTTAGCTTGCGAGCGGACGAGGTATGTAAGGCGTCACTTTCTTTTTCTTTGGCATGTCTTAAGCACTAGGCTATGCCTCGAGCCTCGGGGTAATTCCACTCTTAGAATCCGAGCTTAGATACGTATTTTATGCGTTCCTAAAGACTTACTCTTTAATGTAACCAATTAAGGTTCTTATGTTTTCAAAAGATTGAATTTCAAAAGTCTTATAAAGAATGTTGCTACAAAAAGGTTCCGAACTTCAAACGCCCGTAACTTTTGCATACGAGCTCGGAACGCCCCAAAACCTAATAGGTAAGTTTATAAGACATAAATTTCCCCCAACTCTCGTAGTCGGGCTCGGATGGGGTCGGCACCCGTCCGTGGGGCCCGCGGCCTTTTCTATGCTATCCTTAATGACCTTCGGGAAAAATTTAATACTATTTTCATCTTAACTTCCACATATGGATTTCTTACTTATTAAATGAGTTTGTGATTATGATTTTATTCATATTATTGTCACTCACGACTCTGCTCATGCATATGGTTAGTACTTCTTTCACCGGATCCCGGGCCGGATATGTTCGTGCGCACTTTGATATATTCCGGAGTATGATGTGTCCGGTACGTCGAATCCCCTTTGGCCGGGTACCGTGTATATTTGGCGTTATGGGGTGTTACGGTGTTATGATGTGATATGATATGTCGGGTTTCGGAGATATGAATTCTCTCGGAGTATGATGTGGTATGGCGCTCATCGACGCGGGCGACCATCGTTCTAAGAGAGCTTATGCATGATTTATTTTGTCTTTAAATTAAATATTTTTGGACATTTTGCATATTGTGCTTATTCATATATCTCTCCGTTTCGATTATGATTCCGTTACTACATTTTACTTTACACACCTCGCACATACTCCATCGACCCCTTTCTTCGGGGGCCGTGTTTCATGCCCGCAGTAGCGTACGCCGCCTTGGTGATCCACCCGCCAGACACCTATTTCTCGCTTTTCCTCGGGAGAGCTCCTTCGTCCGGAGCCTATATTTGGTATATATACTTTTTCGATGCATATGTATATATTTATTCGGGGGTACGCCCCGTGGCCCCGTCCCGTCATATGATTTTGTTACTCGTTTAGAGGTCTGCAGACACGTTCGCGGTGTGGCTAATATCTGTACGCCTTATGTGTGTATGTTGTATATTCTCGGGCGGTCCACCCGCCACGTTGCGCTGTCGGCTTGCCTTTGTACATATTTCGAGATTCTCAGTACATTATGACAAATTTCAGCCGACCAGGTCACACACGTTGTCCATTTTGTGATAATCAGGCTATATGTGATTATTTATGATTATGCTAGTTAATATGCTAGTTTTGAGTGTTCGGGTAGGTATGAGTGTCCAATTCGACAATAGCCATGGCCTTACGGTTGGGTCGTGACACGTAGCTTCCAACATGTCGAAAGAGAAGTTGATCATGCTTTCCAGCTTCCGACTCTTCCCGAGGGACCTGATCGGCGGTGATTTATCGGATGCCTCAGTATTGGTTTGGGGTGTGTTGATGCAAAAGTATTTAGGTGGGGATAGCTTATGCTTCCCTAGCCTCGTAAAACACGAGAAAAATTATCCTACTCACGATTTGGAGCTAGCCGCGGTGATTCATGCTTTTACTTTCTGTACTTCTGTTCGAGTATGATTCAGATTTGTATGCTATATCTTCTGCTTTGCATACTTCCGCAAATATTTCGCATCGAATTTCCTTTCTTCGGGGGCCGCGTTTCATGCCCGCAGTACGTACGCATACGCTTTGGTGATCCACCAGCTTAGGACACCCCTTCGGCCGTTTGGAGTGCTCCTCTTATTCCTGTGAGCTCTACATTTTGGTATATATTCGTTCGTCGCATTTGTATATATTTGTTCGTGGGAACGCGCGGGGCCCCCGTCCCGTCTTCATGATTCCGTTTTGTCCGTTTAGAGGTCGTGGACGTGTATGTGGGTTAGCGCCATATCGTTACGTGCGCTGTGTTTGTGTGTTATATGTTCCGGCCGACCCCGTTCGCGTGCGACCTCGTCGGCTTGCATTTATTTATATATGTTTTTTTGGGCCGATGCGCCATTTGATAGCTCCTTGCCGGCTTTTGATATATATATGGTTGTGTTTGAGATGTGTTTGAGATAGTTTGATACAATCTGAGACAGCGTTTGATATTTGTGTCTGTATGAGCTATCTGTACGTGATTCGGCTTAGTGATTGTGTTTGAGTGCCCAGCTCGGGCACTAGTCACGGCCTACGGGGTTGGGTCGTGACATCTGATACCACTTTGTCACACCCTAGCAATGGTAGGGCATGACGGGCACCTGACTCTCATCAAAGTCGAGCAAACCCTTAGACATTCGCTCTATCAAAATTTTGTGCCTAGTCAAAACACTTTTACATAAAATGGGATGGAAGGAATATTATTTAGTGCAGCTCTGTTCAAGATAGAACTCATGGACGATAATGTGCACATCTTACTGCATTAGTGCCTGCACTGAAGCATTGTCTTAGGGAAGTGAAGTGCCCAACATATGTCGCACCTAGTTTTAGCCGGCAAAGCCTACTACAATTGTAGTACAAGGCATCTGAAACATGATAACAACACCACAACTGAAGGTAATTGCTCTTGACAATACCTGACTACTTCAGCCACCCTATATTATGCACTAAAGCCTTCCCCCACTAATGCTTTTAACCAACTTTTATCACCATCAGCACCTAGTAAATTGTGATTGCAAAAATTAGTTAAACCAATAAGAAAAACAAAATCTTGCAAGAATATTTTTTCCAATCACAGTTTATAGATTATTTGTCAGTTAAGCCCACCCTAGGGAGCAAAAAATACCTATTTATACTCCCACATTTATTATTATCTCCACAGTTTGCCTACCATTATTTATCTTCCACTGCAACCAAATCAAACAGTCTTGACAGTGAGGATATTGAAAATACAGTTGGTTTGGAAACTAGGCTTCTTCACAATGTCTTTTTCAAGAACTTCCGAAAAAATGAAGTTTCCATTAACTTTTTTCATGATTAAGATGCTTTACAAACAGAAAATGGAGTCCTATGAAAGCAATGGTTACCTCCAATACCTGAAGATATTTTATCTATGTTTACAATGTGATACCCGCCTGTTATTTGATTTCAGAACAAGGTTTAGTAAAAGAGATACAGTAAAAAATATCAAAATACAAATGGAACCAAACTATACATATCCTCTGATTATATCTTCTAAATCGTCACAGTAACAATCCATCCTTCCCCTCCAAAGGGGATTGTAGTAAATAACCAAATACTATAATCGGGCTAAGGGTCAAGTTTTATTAGAAAAGTACTAGCAAAGGAAGTTTACAGAGTTTGAAGTTTTAATAAAAACACCACCAAAATTGGTTCCAACTGCTAAGTGTTTTCCCCGAATTTGGGTAATAAATTGAATTTGTAAATGAGGTATAGGATATGTGGGCACTTTAATCTATTTTTTGATAAACGAAGAATGTATATGTATGTTTGCTTATAAATGACTTAAGTGTAAGTAAATCAATATGCTAATGATTTGAACGAATGTCTTGGGATTATGGATTTGAGCTAAGATCTTTGTGTATATTTCCGTGCAATATTGAATAATATGATTCCATGAATTATATAGCTATAAACCGGACCAAAATCAGAGAGAGTGAGGGAGAGAGAAAAAGCTTCAATATATATTCAAATACAATGTTTTTTATCTGAAAAACCAACCCCTAAAAGTAGGGAAGTGTCCCTATTTATAGTTTTGCCTCATGGACCTTTCATGCTACACAACCCTTTTGGAATAAAGGAAGCCCTAATATGGATAAGGTTGGGTCGTACGGTCTGACACCCGTACCACTGTAAGTAGCAGGTGTCAGAACGATCTTCACACGTGGCGATTGAACAACAGATTAACGTACCAACGGCCACGATCGCAAAGGACATACGGAAACCGGACTAACGGCCACGATCAACTCAACCACGTATAATCCGGACCAACGACCACGATCAATTCAGCCCTGTAGGAACCGGTCTAACTAATACGTAGTTTGCCCCGGATAAATCGGACCTTACGGTTTTCCTCCGACTTTCTCTGATCAAGCGTTACCGATGCAGTTCCCCTGGTCTGGATGCTCGTGCTTGTCTTCTTCCTTTTCTTGGCTCCCGGTCTCACTGGCTAAATAAAGATTCGATTTTTACCATATACAGATAGTCCCCACACTTTTCGGACCGAAGCTTTGCCGGAGTAACGGGAAGTGGATGAGTCGCGAAACCGGTTGTTCCGTAGGTCGTTTATCCTTTCATTTTAGCAAAAGAAAGTTTCGTCACAACCTTCGCCACCGCCACGCGTCAAGCCCCGAGCGGTAAATTTCGGTAACTGCCGTTACGCACGTCCTTTCACATCATGTCTCATTAATTATGGGACACGTGGCATCCCCCGGTTGGTCGGGACTTGTAACCGCCCCAGACCCATGCCTATATAAGGCCTTCAACGTCCTTCATTCTTCATTTTTACTACTTCATTTCAGTTTCTTCACTTCTACTTCTTCACCCTCAATTCATTATCTTCATTTTCATCGTTGATTCAACCATTTCAATACCCATATTCGTTGGAGATACATTTGCAAGAAACTCATTTTTACTCAAGCGCTGCTCTTTGATTGAAGGCACTACTTCATTCCTTCATTTTGCAACATTCACTTCTTTCACTTGATGTTTCCCTTTTTTTTTTTTTTACCTTCTTACCAAATTTTCAACCTTCTTTTCCGTCTATTCCGAATGTCCCACACCCAG
>NC_081346.1:0-8379 GCF_029784015.1 Lycium ferocissimum
ATTGGTTGATGTTTAGTTGGAGCCCACACTTTTTTTTTTTTAGTAGAAAACGGACGACGCACCCATGCTTTTTTTTAATATTCGTTGGTGTTTAGTTGGGGCTCACACCTTTTTTTTTTTTTTTTTTTTTTTTAAAAAAAATATTGGTTGATGTTTAGTTGGGGCCCACACCTTTTTTTTTTTTTGAGTAGAAAACGGACGACGAAGCATGGGTGCAAACCCATGCTTCTATATAGTTTAAATTAGTAGAAATGTAATAAGAGAAAATCAAAAAAATTCGTCGTCCTCACATTCAACTTGGTCCTATCAAGCTAATCCACGTGCCCTCATTCATTTTTATAAGACCATTCACTGGGCCTTTTTTCCTTATTACTTTTACCATCATTCTTCCACTTGAGCCTTGGTATAATTGGTCAATATTATAGTAACTTTTTGTTAATTTCTTCCTTTATCTCAAAATATTTGTCACATATCACTTTGCGTGTGTCAAATTATAGAAATGAAATAAGAGAAAATCAAAAAAATTCGTCGTCCTCACATTCAACTTGGTCCTATCATGCTAATCCACGTGCCCTCATTCATTTTTATAAGACCATTCACTGGGCCTTTTTTCCTTATTACTTTTACCATCATTCTTCCACTTGGGCCTTGGTATAATTGGTCAATATTATAGTAACTTTTTGTTAATTTCTTCCTTTATCTCAAAATATTTGTCACATATCACTTTTCGTGTGTCTAATTGTAGAAATGTAATAAGAGAAAATCAAAAAAATTCGTCGTCCTCACATTCAACTTGGTCCTATCAAGCTAATCCACGTGCCCTCATTCATTTTTATAAGACCATTCACTGGGCCTTTTTTCCTTATTACTTTTACCATCATTCTTCCACTTGGGCCTTGGTATAATTGGTTAATATTATAGTAACTTTTTGTTAATTTCTTCCTTTATCTCAAAATATTTGTCACATATCACTTTTCGTGTGTCAAATTATATAAACTTTAACAAATATTTTAAGAATCCTTACATTATATTGATAGGAGAATTGCAATTCATAGTATTTTATGTATATTTTTTGAATATCTAAATTTTAATTTCAAAATATTGAATTAATCTAACCCAATTTATCTTCGAAATTAATTAAATTGTCTTTATAGTTTGGGATAGAGAGAATATATTAATTTATTAATGTACTTTAATTATTATTTATTAATTGTAGGATCATTAGGTTAATTTGTGTAAATTTTCTAAACTAAGGTTATAATATTGTAGTATAGATTTGAAGTTATTGGAATTTTTTTTGTTGTGTTAGATGATTCTAGAAGATGAAAACATTAGTTTTGTTAATACAGGTATAATAAAATACATTATTAAAATCTTAAATGTGTTCACGATAAGAGCAAAATGAATTTGAAGCAGGGCGGAGCTAGAGTGTCAGCAATGGTTTCGATCGAATCTGGTAGCTTTCGTCACAAACTTTGTATTTGTCTATAGATTATTAATTTAGTACCGAATAACTTACAAAATTAAAATTCAGAACCCATAAACTTCAAATCATAGCTCTGCATCTGAATTGAAGTAAAGAATTTCATTAACACTTAACAATGAAAGTTAAAAAAAATAATGAAAGTTAAAATGTTAAGAGTTTGGGCCCAAGAACGATATATATATATATATATATATATATATATATATATATATATATATATATATATATATATATATATATATATATTACTACTATATATAAGTGAGAATATTAATATTTTGTAGTCCTCACATGGATTTTTTTCCCCTCTTTTTACCCCTAATTAAAGTTTCTATTACTTTATGAACTCTTACAATTTTTGGTAAATTTTGAGAACCTTAAGGGCTTTTTTTATGCCACTAAAGATGATGATGTCACGGAAAAGATTAGTGGTCCTCACAAAACATGCTTATACATATTTGAGTCTTTTATGAGAAATATATTAAATTTGTTTAAAATTATATATTTTCTTAAGAATTTATTATAGACAATTAAAGAATATAATTATCATGTCAATCAAATTCTATAATATAGGCTTAATTATTGAATTAAAATATTATTTATTATTTGTTGATGTTAATTACCAATTATCATTTTCTATTTAAAAATTTCTTTCCAATTATAGCTAAAGTTTTTTATTTTCGCCTGTAATTTTGTGTCGTACATGCTGGCAAAAATAAGTAATTAATAAAGATTTCACTTAAGCTGAGATTAGGTTTAAAATCAAAAGAATAAACACAAATAGACTATCATTGTTAAATATAGTTAAAAATGAATCGAAATTGTAAATTATAGACCGAAGTACGTTAGTTAATTATGCAAATTTTACGTGCGCACGCTTTCAACAAAAAACTTATCTAATAAATTACTATATTAAAAGAGGAACTATAAAATATTATAGTTATAAAAACATTGTAGTTCAATAATAATACTAAATAGTTGCAAAAAGTGGAGTATATTTTTTACCATTTTAACATTAAAATATTTTGCAAAATACCGTATAATCAAAGACAAAATAGTTAAATTCAACATGAAAAAGTTATTACAATGTGAATTTCATAAAATGATTTATTAAATTAAGAAAAAGAAAAAAATGTTATATTTTAACATGCATCTTTTGCAAGGAAGATGAAAGCTTAAAGGAAGAACAATTTAATTTTATGGACTTTTCAATATTTTTTTTGTGTGTTTAATTTGAGAAAACATCTACAAAAATATCTTGTAATATCAAGGGTTTTAATTATTTATATTTATTTATAAGTTAACTTTATTGATTTCATCATAAAAAAATAATTTTTCGCAGTAAATATTTTTGACATTATTTTTTGGTAAAAAATATGTAATTTTAATTTAAAAAACAAATGAAATTAATTTAACATATGAAAAACCGAATTTGGATCATCGGAGATTTTAGTCTAAAAATATTTATGTAAAATAGCAATTAGAAAAGCCAATGTTTGATTTTTATTTTTAAAAAAAAAATTAATATATAAACTAAAAAAATGTTTTCCCTTAACTTTCGGATAGAAGTCTAATGAAAGTATCAAATTGATGTTAGAAAAACAAAGAAACAGTAGCAGAAAAAAATTACAAAATATCTACAAATTGAATTTTGTAAGATCGATTTGGGCTCGGGCTTAGCACGGGCCAGATGACACTAGTATATATATAAGTGCGGATCCATGAATTTTGTAGTCCTCACATCTTGAGAACTTTCATTTTTGCCCCAATTTTAGCCTTTATTTGCATAGCTGCCATGTATGTGTTTTGATAAATTTTTTAAAGTTTGATAACAATTATATTCCAAAAGGCAACAAAGGTGGTGTCAAAGGAGAAACAAACAATTGACAACTGTCCTTGAATTCTTTTCAAAAGTTTGCTTTAGGGTCCCACATATTACTCTACTACATGCACATATTTTCTCTTTTTGCCCAATCTTCATAAATTCTACATTTTCACGGATCATTTGTTTTTATTTTTTAAAGGATTCAAGCCTTTTCATTGTATATTTGCTATATTGGTCGGATGCAATGACTTTTTGTGTACCTCTCCTTTAAAAAAGGGAAAAGGGTCAGATTTGCCCTTGTACTCTCACAACTAGGTTATATTTGCCTTTCGTTATACTTTTTTGATATATTTACCCTTGTCATCTAACTTGAGGGCCACATTTACCCCTCACTGTTAAGTAGGCGTTTGGCCATGAAAACCAAATACTTTTCACTTTATTTGGAGTTTTGAAGTTGAAGTTGAAGATGAAGTTTTGTTCGGTTATAGTTTTTGCAAAGAATATTTGATTGTTTGAATGTGTTGAAAGTGAAAATAAGTTTTTAGGTGTTTTCAAATTCCAAATACAACTTCTTTGGAATTTTCATGGCCAAACGTTGTGAAATAATTTTTCGGGAAAAAGTAAAAAATTCTCATGACCAAACGGGTCCTAAATCTCATGTCTCATCTAAATATTCTTACGTGGCATTTTTTTTATTCAATTAACGGAAAAGGGCCTAAAATACCCTCGAACTATTAGAATTGGTACAAAAATACCCTCCATCCACCTTTGAGCTCTCAAATACCCCTGTCGTCCACCTATGGGGTCTAATATACCCCTGCCTCCACCTACAGGGTCTATTATATCCTTATTTCTAACAGTCCCATTTCATTTATGACGTGACAACATTTAATTGGTTACCCCATATAATTAACTAATCTAATTAATTTTAAACTATGTTTACAGGATCCCAACCACCTACTCAACAAATCCGACCTGCCCCAAGTTGTCACGCCCCGAATCATGGCCTGGGAGAAACACGACACTCGGTGCCTTACTGCATGTGACCGAGCGAACCACATGGCTTGCTGAATCATCATGAGGCATAACATGAGCAAAAACTATAACATGAAAACATGATGGGATTTTAAGAACACACATGAAGTCATAAAAATTAATAAAATACTCGTTATAACATGAATGCGGAAATAACATGAGTTGAGCCAAAGATGACTAAACACTTTGCATGTCTAACATAACTAAACTAACTAGTTTATGAAACATCTAATCGATGTCTTGACTGAAAAATGTACTTGCTGGGAGAAGGCCCCAGCCTACCTTTAAATACATAACTAATAAAATAAAGATAACTGACTAAAATCCCAAATAAGATGGGGCTCACCAACAAGCTGATACGAGCGAATCCTACTGAGCAGATGTGGCGTCCTATAAATCCGTACTGCGCATCGTGAAATGCAGGCCCCCGGGCAATAAAGGGGACGTCAAAGACGTTGAATGTACCGGTATGTAAAGCAACCGAATGAAATAACATGGGACATGGAAATAACATAATAGAGACCGAACCGAAATATGATCATGAACACGAGTACATATACATATATAACATGTGTAAAGTATCGTGAGCGAGGAGAGCGATAATATAAGCCGACAAAGATGGTCCGGGTACTTGCGTCCTACCAGCAGAACACTTATACCTTGCCATGGACATGAGATTTAAAAATATTATGAAATGATCTAGTCATTATGAGAAATCGTCCTAAGCATGGGTGGAGCGATTCTTACCTACGGTGCTACGGAGTTTCAGCCTGTTTGAAACCTTTTCGGTAATTAATAAAACTCCCAAAAATATGAATATAGAAAATGAGTGACACTTGCTGCCTATGTCTTTTCATGAATCATAACTTGCATATACATAGATATCATTCGTTGTAACGACCCGTTTGGTTGTTATAGTTTCTTTGACATTTTCGCCCGTTCTCGAACATTGATTTGCTCACTTTTGACCCGAGGGGACCGTTGACGCGCTTCCCGAGGTGTCTAGACCGAATTCGAGCAACTTTGGCGAAAATATAGGCTTAAAGTGAAAAATGGTTGGCCTAAAGTTGACTTTTGGGCAAACGAATCTTTTTCGGAATTGAATCGATTTCGATAGGTCCGGGTGGTCGTTTAGAACTTGTACGTGTAGCTGGTTCGATTCCCAATGCATTTGGATGCATTTCGGGACTTGGGACGGGAAATTTGAATTAAGGCATTGGGGGTTGACTCGGTCAACGAGGCCTCCGTTGGAAAGTTCGAGACCACGAGCGCGTTCGCATCGTATTTTTATGTGGGTCTGTGTGTTTGGTTTGTGAGCAGATGGCCTTGGGAATAACCCGGGATTTAGATTGAAGACTTAAAAAATTCGGGAGATTCTGGTATCTGGTGCCTGCAACAGCGGCACTGCTGTTGCGGTGTGTTGGCCGCTGGGGTGGCCATGGGTATTTTTGGGCATACCACTGTGGCGGCCTCCCAGCAGTCGTAGAGGCGCTGCTGTAGCGGCATCTCTACCGTCGTGGCGGTGACGGGCAGTTATTTTCATTAAGTGTGATTTAAATAAGCCTTAGACTCTCATTATTTCCCATTTCGATATTAGAGCTTGGGTGAACAGTTCTTGGAGATACTTTAAAGAAATTCTTGGAGGTAAACCTTGCCTAATCCTTTACTCTTCGTTAATCACAATCATCTTAGATTTCCCCCTTCCCTTTAACAATCCCATGGTGATGGAAGTTCAAAGAGGGGTTTGGAAGGACATTGTCCCTAGGATTATTAATGATAAATTGGTGTGGTTTATGTTAGTTATTGACTAATCTAAGCTTATTAAACATATATCTTCCACCTTTAGAGTTGAATTTCGAATTTGGAGACTTAAGGTTTATGCCCAATTTGGGGGTTTTGCTTGAAATCAGAAACTAGGCTAATCCTTGAGTTAAATCAATTATTAGTGGTTGGGCTATGATCACCTAGTACTTAATTTGGTATTTTGCCCCCAAATTTTTCGTTTTGCCCTTGTGGCCAGTTTCTCCAATTTCTAGGGTTAGAAATTGACCTAATTAAATTATGGCACTATTAGTATTATTCTTCATGATTTCTAATAAAGAATTCGATTATGCTTAGACTACTTTGGTTCCGAAGTTCAACGTAAGGGCAAGGAAAAGACGTGAGTTGTTGGTATTGCGGTTCGACAATCCAAGTAGGTTATGGCTTACCTTTGGTGAGACTTCGTATAGCGAAGCACATATTTAGATTATAATGTCGGAGACAGCATGTGAACCTTCGAGTATGAAGTCGGGTTGGATATTGCCTTAGGTTGGGCCCTGTTGCGTGGTGGGACTAGCCACCCCGTTATGTGTGCTTTGATTGTTCCATTTTGATGGTTTGATGCCATGAGTAGTTGGTAAATATTGAAATTTGTGTTATTGTCTTGATTGAGATAGAATTGACATACTCGTTGTTGGTATTTGTCCTTGGATATGTTATTGGCGTATCCATCGTTGGTACTTGTGATATTGATATATTGTTGGCATACCACTGTTGGTATTGTGATATGATACATTGTTGACGTACCCCATTATTGGTACTTGTGATCTTGAGTTCTATTGTTGATGATTGATATACGCATTGCATACATTCTCACTCATTCATGATGCATGGCCGATACTCGGTGATGATCCGGTATCGTTGATGGAGTGAAACTGATATTTTAATAAATTCTTTACTTGAGTGATTATGAAAAGGCTGATGTCCAAAGATCAATTCCGGAATCATTGATTGTATGAAGTTGGTATTTGATAAACTCTTTTACTTGAGTGATTGTGAGAAGGCCAATGTCCGAAGATCAATTCCGGAATCGTTGATTGTATGAAACTGATATTTGACAGACCCTTTTACTTGAGTGATTGTGAGATGGCCGATGTCCGATGATCTATTCCGGCATCGTTGTTGCATGGCTGATTCCGATGATATTTCGGAATCGTTATTAGTGCATGGACTTCGCGGATCCCCTAGGGTGGTGCCGGTGAGACTCCCCCTGTGAGAAATTAGTCAGGATCCCGTTTGTCTGTTGGGCAAAGATCCAAGATAGGTGGCACTTAGACTTCACGAGTCACACTGGGTTGTGCTACCGAGACGTCGATATTTCCATCCGGAGTATATGTGTACACCTCATTTGCATGGAATGGCATTGCATTCATATCATTGTTGCACTGTATTGCATTATGATTCAGTTGAGATTCTTGGTGATTGGATTGCGATGGTTATATTGGATCGGATGTATTCAGACTTGACATATTTGGGTTTAGATGCCTTACATAGGCGACGACGGATACTCGGTTATGATTATATTGTCTTATGCTTGGTTAGTTTATTTGCTTATTTGCTTTATTATCTGAATTGTGTTAACTATGCTTAGTCAGCCGATGATGCCTACCAGTACTGTTGTTTGTACTGACCTATACTTGCTGTATTATTTTATGAATGCAGAGTACCAGGTCGGATCCACTTCTATGACCCGTGGCTGATCGACACTTCAGCTTTCTCTCGAGTTTCCAGGGTGAGGATGGCGTCCGCTGTCCTTGAAGACTTTCCTATCATATGTCCTATTTTTATTTCAGAGGCATAGACATTTATGTATTAGTATTCCAGATTGTATTATTCTCCTTAGAGGCTCTTGTATTAATCAGACTAGACCCTGGAAGTGTTTATTGTCTTCCGCACTTTCTAATACTTATATATAGATATATCGTGAGACTTACGTATTTGTTTTTCCGCTGTTTTAAATTCATTCTTCCTGTATTTGTTCATTGTTGGGTTGAGGGTTCGCTTACCAGGGTGGGAAGTTAAGTGCCCGCACGGCCTATGGAAAATGGGTCGTGACATTCGTATTATTCTTGCATGAACTTATAAAACATATATAACTTTTCTTGAAAATATCATAATAGTTAATAAACTTGCATGTAAGAGCCCATGGAATGTAAGTATGGTTTCGTACGGATTACTTAATAGATTCTCAATAATCATAATGATGTATCAA
>NC_081346.1:8479-14259 GCF_029784015.1 Lycium ferocissimum
TTTATAACAAATTAATACATAATATAACATGGGGCATGGACCTAGGGTTATCATGAACATGGTTAAAATCCCTATTTTAGCAAAGCTTCATACTTTATGGAAAGAAGCGTGGTGAAGAACAAATGATGCTCCCACACGTAGATAAAACCCTACATACCGGTAATGCTCCAAGCTTGAAATAAAAATCTAAACTTAAAAGCAGTAATTCCAAGGTTTAAGTCTTGAAGTCCTTTAAATGGGTTTTCATGAAAACCCTATGTTAAGAACAATGATTTCATTGTTAGATTATGAGAACACATGATAGAATTTATTTGGAAGGGTTTGGATTGACTTACTTTATGTTTTGGATTGTTGGGAGAAGAACACCTTCGTTCTAGGATTTAGGGATTTGTAAAAATAAATATTAGAACTGAAACCAGGTATTTATAGTTTCTGGTGCGAAGTGGGAAATACGGACCAAAATACGGTCTATTCTGAATTACGGTCCGTAAACCTGGACTGTAATTAAGCATGTTCAATAGGACAGAAACACTGTAGCACCTCCTTCCCAATTACGACCATCAAATACGGGCCGTATTTCAAAATACGGTTCGTATTTAATAATATATATTCCCAAAGCCAAATTCCAGAATGCACAGTGATTTAGATGCCAAATTACGATTTGAAATACGGGCCGTATACTGAAATATACGGTCCGTATTCTGGGGCGTAAATCCCAATTTGACAACTGAAGAGAAATTTTCAATTCCCACATTCTTTATCTGGTTTTCTAAGTCTAGAATCATGAATATAGCCTAGTTTAAAGGTACGGGTTGTTACACAAATATACCATAAGTATTTCCTGGTAAGTGCGAAAGGAAATGGTTACCCATCACTTATTGCATACTGGTTTTATGTTTTGAGTTTAAGTTGGGTGCACCGTCGGTGTATAGTTTTTCTATACTATCAGGTAACATTTACATGCTATAGAAGGTTGTCAATCTATTCTTAATTATTTTCCTTAACGTTGCTTTTTATTTTTATTTTTTATTTACATTCTCTCTTTTCCCTTAAAAAAAGGTCGTCTTGCTCGTCTCACAAATCACAGGGATTATCACCCACCTATTTTCTCTCTTTGGCTTCTTGTAACCCACATGTTCTAGTTCATCCGAAATCTTTTATTATCCTCCAGTGAAAATGCAAAAGGATTATATGGAACTATCAATGTGATT
This sequence comes from Lycium ferocissimum, assembly GCF_029784015.1. Taxonomy (NCBI): domain Eukaryota; kingdom Viridiplantae; phylum Streptophyta; class Magnoliopsida; order Solanales; family Solanaceae; genus Lycium; species Lycium ferocissimum. The sequence continues at coordinate 9,691 of NC_081346.1, forward strand.
TAAGTTTGTCTATTTTTCTCCAATTCTTTTACAAATTTACTTCATAATTGCTATCTGTAGGGCTTCTGAATTAGATAAATGAAGTTACGAAATAGAAATAATCTTATCAAACCAGAAAAAAAGTTATAACTTAGAGATTAATGGAACCAGATTATATTTTCGATGAGCTAAAGAGACAAAACCTCCATATCAATGATTTTGACGATGTTGTTAAGAATAAAACTGAAGAATGTTAAAAATAGTAAATAACTGTGGAAAGAAAATAATTCACGAATACAACGCAGATATAATTTAATTAGCATAAAGAGGATTCAACTTGCCTTTAATATTCTATAGGTAAATTATAATTATATTAAAAAAGGTAATAGAATTACTTAAGAAATTATTGTGGTTATTGACATTTGAAATCACATGGTAGTGTAAAATCTTTTGTCCACTAACGGTGCACCAAACTTAAACTCTTTTTTTTGTTGCTAACTTTAACTATTTTTTGCTTTTCGTTTGGTTCTTGTCAAATTACTCTTCCTTTTAGAAGGTTATATGAGGGTTATTAGCTGGATGAGAATAACTGAGCGAACAGTCAATAAACGATTATGCAGCCTGGTATTAGTGCTTGAATTAAGCATTAGCGTACCACAATTTTTATTGTTTCCAGCAGAAATAAGTGATAATTTGATAAAATTGCTTCGTTTTTAGCCTTATTTAATTTGGGGCGGGTCGGGTTTGTCGGGTATAGGTGGGTTGGGATCCGGTCAACATAATTTAAAATTATTTAGATTAGTTAATTATATGAGGTAACCAATTAAATGCTGTCATGTCATAAATGAGATGAGACTGTTAGAAATAAGGGTATATTAGACCCCATAGGTGGACGACAGGGGTATATTAGACCTCATAGGTGAACGGCAGGAGTATTTGGGGGCTCAAAGGTGGATGGAAGGTATTTTTGTACCAATTCTAATAATTCGAGGGTATTTGAGACCCTTTTTCGTTCAATTAAATCTGATTACCCATTTTAATTACCCGAATCCATTTTAAAACTCGCCCGACCCGATTCTTTTTTCTTCTTTCTCTCCTCTTCTCCTGTCCAATTCCTCCATCAACGGAAGCCCCTTTCCGTACTCCTCTAATTAATTATGATTTCTTGTCCTGGTATGTCGCTGTTTAATCCACTATAGCAAATTTCATTTTGTTATAGAAGAAATCGTGACCTAACACTACCTGCCTCGGTTTAATACTTATTTGATTAATTTCCATCTACTAGATGGAGCATCGTAAGCTAGAAACGTGGCTTCATTGAAGTTAAAAGACTTTATTTCCAAATTTTGAAACTACACTAATAATTTTGAAACTACACTAAATTCGTTATATATTTTTTTTATTAATGTTTCACAAGGAGAAACCATAATCACCGTTTTATGCCCAAAATATCATAAAATACTACATGAAGCAAAACTCTTAATCATTCTGCTTTAAGGGAATTTGCGACGTCAATGACAAAATTTATTTAACATCAGCTGTATTTAATCAGATTTTTATGACGCCAGACTAGAGGAAAATGGAAAAGGGTTGTCATTGATGGGAGGGCTTGGACAGTGGAGAAGAGGAGAGAAAGAAGAAACAAAAGTCGGGTCGGGCCGAATTTTAAAATGGATTCGGGAAATTAAAAGGGAATTTTACTTGGGGTAGAGAACATATAAGTGGTATTTATATTTAGTAACTACATTTTATTTTAGTTCCATCTGGTAGCTAAATGTTGTATTTCAATTACACAAGGTAACTAATACATAACTCTCTCCTCCTCTCTCTCTCTCACTCTCTAACGTCTAGAACTCTCTCCTCCTCTCTCTCTCTCTCTCTCTAACATCTAGTCTCTTCCCTCACCATCTGGTCTCTCTCTCTCTCTCTCTCTCTCTCTCTCTCTCACGTCTGGTTATGTCTTCCTCCCCATCTTCTCCGCGAGTCTAACCGCTGCCGCCGTCGCCGTCGAACCATCCTTAAACACCGTTCAAACACCACCGCCGTCGTCGTCATACACACATACACGTATACTCGTTGTATAACATGTATCTACATGTCCACTTCGAAACCTTAATTTTTTGGATTGTTAATAGTTCGTTTGATTTTTGTGTGGATCTGCGTTGATTTGAATGGATACGACGCCGTCTTCTTCGTCAATGGCAGAGTCGTCGTCTTTCTCTCCATCTTCTCCGGCGAGTTCTAACCGCCGCCGCCACACACAGACCGGAAAAGGAGTAGGTCGGTAAGGCTTAGATCTGACCAGAAGATACACTGTATTGTTGTATACATACAGTGTATTTTGTATTTCGTCAGAGATCTAAAGTGTATTTTGTGTTTTTCGCCTGTATTTCGAAGGAGATTTTTTTGTATACAAATGAATACAGTGAATTTGAAGTGTATTTTATTTCTTGTATCTCAAATCCAAGTGTATTTTATTTCTTGTATCTTAGATCTAAGTGTATTATGAGTGTATTCGTTTTTTCTTACAAAATACAATGTTTCTTTATGTATATTTCGCCTGTATTTTGAAGGAGATTTTTTTTTATATACAACTGAATACAGTGAATTTTGAATACAGCTGAATATCCTTGGATTTTTTTTGCATTTCTGTTGTTTGAATACAACCGAATTTAAATACGATAAGTTGAATACAATATAAAAGTAGTTATGAATGAGTACAACCGAATTGAATACATCCGAATTGAAAACAACGAAATACAGCCGAATTTAAATACACGTCACTGTAGCTACGAAATGTAATTAACAAAAGTGCAGCTATGCCTAAAAAAAAAAAAAAAACAAAGTGTAGTCATTTGTGTAAGTTGCCCTAATTAAAATGTGTGATCAGATTTAATTGAAAAGAAAAAAAGAAATGCCAAGGAGGTGCCACATAAGAAAATTTACGTGGGAGATGGGATTTAACTGTGAAGGGGTAAATGTGGTCTTAAAGTTGGATGACAAGGGCAAATATATCAAAAAAGTATAACGAAGGGCAAATATAATTTATTTGAGAAAGTACAAGGGCAAATTTGACCCTTTTCCTTTAAGAAAATAGAGCAAGAGATAGGATTTATATATCTAAAATTATATAAGTGTTATGTTTATGTATTAAGATACTCCTATATATTTGCACTCACAGTGAAATGACTAAATCTATCTCTATGACCCAAACTATTTTAAGAAATAACCCAAAATGTATTGATTTTGCATTTCTTTAGGATACTATTTATTGTTCAATCCACATGTTATACGCTTGCTCAATGTTAATTTATGTCATAATCTAATGAATTATTTTAAATGTTACATCGAAACTTTTTCTTGTCCGGCATAAGTTCTGCAGGAATTAATTTATCCGGAATAACTTCATTTCTATAGAACTTAGGTCGGACAAGGCAAAGTTTCTATAAACTTATGCCGAATGAATTAGCTACTACACAGCTTTTGCCGGATAACTTCATTTCTACACAACTTATGCCGAACAATGAAACTTTGCGTTGCGATTTTTTTTTTTTTTTTTACTCTGCTGGGGATCCAACCCAGAATCTCTAGTTTCGCAGACCATTGAATAAGGGTATGGCCCACAAATTTTTGTTAAATGAGAAGCAGAGGCAAAAATTAAAGACCAACGATTTGAGGGGAAAAAATTAAAGACCAGTCCGTATGAAGGGCAATCCGCGCAAAACATTGTTATTTTTATATTTTGAGTTTGGGTCAGGGCTTAGCACAGGCCTCCAGCAACTAGTGTGTGTATATATACTAGACGGCTTATGCCCGTGCTGCGTACGGGCCCAACACTTTAAATTATAGTGCATTTATGTGTATGTAGTTGTCTTTGAATAGTGATTATATATATATACAGAGAGAGAGAGAGAGAGAGAGTGTATATGTTATGTTTAAAACATGATTAATATAACATTGTAGTTTGTCCTCCGTATCTAAAATTTTATTATATTAATGTTTGCTACGAATACAAAATCAGCAAATTTATTGATATTTTTTAAAAGAGAAGACTTGTTGTAGAAATTGATTTTCTATTTAAACGAAGAAATATTATTTTTTAATTGTTGGTAAATATTCTCGGTTTAGCTCATTTTACTTGTCATGTTGTCTTTTGCATTAAATTCTATCTTATTTTAAAATATAAATATTTTAAGTATATTTAGTGAACATAATAACTTGATTTTGTCAATATGGGATACTATGTTCAAAACACGATTAATATAACATTGTAGTTTGTGCTCCGTATTTAAAACTTTATTATATTAGTGTTTGCGCGCATGGTGTTTAATATGGGGCCCATATTTTTTTTTAACATTGTTTGTTTTTTAAATATGGGATTCACTTTTTTTTCAATATTGCTTGATTTTGTTAATATGAGGTTCACTTTTTTTTAAAGTGAGTTTGGATGTGGTGGGTTCCACTTTTTTTTTTAATATCTGATGGTGTTTAATATGGGGCCATATTTTTTTTTAATATTAGTTGTTGTTTAATATATATAGGGCTCACAATTTTTTTTAATGAGCCTGCTTAATATGGGGCCCTTTTTTT
>NC_081346.1:14359-27082 GCF_029784015.1 Lycium ferocissimum
ATTTTCCTCCACCATCTTAATGGCTCATCCATTTTCCTCCATCTTAATGGTTCACTCCATTAATTCATATATTAAATGTATATGTATCACTATAAATAGAGGCATAAATTTTCATATGAAATACACTTGTAATACATTTTGGAAGAACAATAAAATCTCTCCTCTTTGTCACTCTATTTCTATGGTTTTCATCCTTTAATATTGTGACTCTTTTAGCTTCATTTTATAACACGTTATCAGCACGAGACTCTGCCATTTTGAGTTTAATTTTCTATTTTTATGATATGAATTCTTAGAGATTTTCGAGATTAAACTCATTTCGAGAATTTGCTGAATTGTGATCGAGTACCATAATAGAGATATGGGAGAGCTATATCATTTAGAGCTTGACACGAGTGCAAGATAAGTATATATCTTACTTGATAATTATTAACTTTGTCAAAATTGAACTTGTGGTAGTATATGTTTGAACCTCGCGTTGCCTCACTGGAAACAAATGAAAAGTTTCCTTTTTGCTGTTTGAAAGAAATTAAATTGGTGCTAAATTCCTCCAGATGTAGGTAAGTAATTTTCTCTACTAATGTTGTTTACAATGGTGAGATCCGTGAATATGTGGAATATGGTCAATTGTTTATAATCCTTATAGTAGCTTAGCTTTGTCTTTTGCTACTAATAGTATGTTATTATTACGTTGGATTCGTTTGATCTATGGAATCTAAGTGGTTCATTTGATTATTTGTCTCAAAGTTTCCGAGAACAATATCGTTAACAGGGATTGTCATATTAATTCCATATCCTTTAATGGCGAAGAATGAGAATTTACAAGAAATATATGAATCACCAGAAGTGACAATATTTCTTAAGTCTCCTTATGATTAAATTCATTTACGCCGCCTATATGAAGAGGTAATATTTCCTATGTATTGTTCTGGCTACAATTGAAGTTGTGTTTGAGTAAAATTCTTTACATCATATGTACGTTTCGATTTGCTCCTGAAGTAGCAATATCTTGAGAGATGTTTTAAATTATTATAATTTCATATGATTAAGACACGTTCAAATGATTATACATGTTTCGTTCCCGAAGAATGGAAACTTTTGATAAATCTTACAACTACAAATCCATTCCCTGAAGTGAATGTGAGAGCATGTAGTAAAGCTTATAACTACGGACGTGTGTTTGGTTGTGATGTTTTAATGACTCATCTCCAGAAGAGATCAAATAATTGAGAAAAATAACGAGCTATTGATGAGCGTCGTATTTCAAGCACATTTAAATAATCAGGTTTCATTCCCTGAAGTGAATGAAGAAATACCACAACCTGTCTCCTGGAGAGATAAAATACAAGGAATATACATGTTATTTTGGTGGTATGAAATTAAGACATAGCAACACGTATTGTCGTACGAGAAACATCTTAAATAATTTTATCAAAGTATCATTCTAAGGAAAAGGGAGCAGAGTAGAATGGTTCTGCTATAACCACATTAATACATTATGGATAGTTGTAATTGATTTCCTCGAAGGAAATAACAATTAATGTATTTTCCCCTGAAGGAATTAATAACTATGTGGTTGCCTCTTTGATACAAAATGTTCAGATGTTAATGATGAATCTCCCTGAAGGAGATGTTTAAAATATTGAAGTTTAGAATTCAATATTTATTTCATGACACCGATAGTGTCGAAATTTACTTTCATGGTACCAAAAGTATTTGAGAAATATTTGGTAATAGAAATTAATGATCAAAGGCTCCGAAAGAGCTAATTATTTATTTGCAAGTATCGTGACACTAGCAGTGTCCAAATAATATCTGATCATGATAAATAAATTGAAGTCTCTTGAAAATGTTATATATGATAATACCATTCATCGTAGATCGTAATTGGTACGATCGGAACACTGTAGTAGACCTGAAGTTTACTAACAATAAAAATGGTTATCATATTGAGACTACAAATGATCGGAATATTAAATATCTTCAAGTTACTACGGGTGAGAAATACACATGTGAAATTTTACCCGAGCATGATGAGATCACATACCACGATAAACCAGAAGTTTGTTGATATATAATTTCATGCAATAGTAAACCGAAGTTTATTAAAAGAAATAGCACTCATGATAGTAAACTTGAAGTTTACGGGTACATATAATTTTATCAGTTGACAAGACCATTTTGATCGTCCTGATTTAAATCTGATGTGCTAATTGAGTATTAAAAACATATTGAAGAACTAGAAGATTCTTCAAGAATTTGTTTGTGTTGCTTGTTCTCATAATAAGTTGATTAAACGAGCTAATATTGGGACTGAATCCCCAAAATTCTGAAAAATATAAAAGGTGAATGTGGGCCCCTTCACCTGTAATGTGATGTCTTAAATAGATGCATCTATGAGACGGTCACATGTATGTTTATTGTCAGTGGCGAGTTTGACATTTACGAAGTTGCTCGCTCAAAATGATTGAGTTGGAAGCACAATTTTCAGAATATGTAATCAAGACAATCATCTTGATAATCTTTGGTTTATATCTAAGTTGGTTTGGCACTAGATGCCTCCATAATACTGACTAAACCATTGCTTATGAGAACGAGAGTTTCGGATGTTGGTCCGAGATATGATATATTGCATACAACAGCACTTGTATGCTTCAGATCAATAAATTTTGATAAATTCTCCCCTCATATTTGGTTCAGGGTCGGGAACTATATATTTCCATCTTTTATCATTTGATGTGCGGTACATGATTAATGGATATACCATGATGCACACAGATGGATTTTCCCAAAGAAAATAGGGACATATGTCACTAAAATAAGGGGGGAGAATAAGCGACTAAGAAATATGTTGTGAATTATCATCGGTATGATCCTCGGATAATTCAAGTCAAATCTTTCGGAAGCATTTGCTTGACCCAACTATTTCATATTTCATCCGCAAAATGCTCTAATGTCCCGGAAGGACAAGTCTACAGATGCATGAAGCACGGTAGACGAATCGGTTCCAAATATAATAATATTTGAAAAAAAAAGGAGGAGCAAATGATCATAATAAAGAGGCAATGTGCTCTTGAAGAGCTACGACATAACACTTCATAAACCTTATGAGAGGTTCAGGTACCTGAAAATGATGAAGTGATGAGATCTCAGTAAGTTATGTCGAATTGCGAACCGATACAAAATGATATCTTGTCGACGATATCTTTGATACAATATGGCGCGCAATATTGTATAAAATTGTGAGGATTCGAGTTCTACGTTTCTTAAAGCATCTTTGACGTAGAAATAATTACCAAGTGATATGATGCATCTTGGTAAGTGATTGGACTGCGGTCAAACATCGAGAAAATGTCACATTATCTCTCGATGGAAGTTGTCACTGACCTATATGGCTTACTTGATGAAATTTAGATGAAAATTCTGAAGGATTTAAAATGCGAAGCAATTAACTTAAAGTCTCGGGAAATGTATTCAATCAGATTACAAAGATCATTATATGGTTTAAAACAATCAGGGCGCATGTGGTATAATCGCCTAAGTGAGTATTTGATAAATGAAGGATATATAAATGATGCCATTTGTCCATGTGTTTTTATTAAGAAAACAAAATCAGGGTTCATTATACTTGTTGTTTATGTTGATGACATAAATCTCATTGGAACTCCGAGAAGAGCTCCGAAAAGGCGATTGAATATTTGAAGGAAGAATTTGAGATGAAAGATCTCGGAAAGACAAAACTCTTGGTCCGCAAATTGAACATTTCACAAAAAGGGATCTTTATCCATCAATGCCTATATAGAAAAGTTTTAAAACGGTTTTACATGGACAATGCGCATCCTTTAAGTACTCCAATGATTGTTCGCTCACTTGAAGTGAGTAAAGATCCGTTCCAACCTCAAGAAGAAAATGAAGAGCTTCTTGGTCCTGAAGTACCATATCTTAGTGCAATTGGTGCACTTATGTATCTTGCTAACGCTACAAGACCTGACATAGCATTCTCGTTAATTTGCTAGCAAGATATAGCTCTTCTCCTACACGAAGACATTGGAACGGAGTTAAGCATATATTGCGATATACGAAGGGAACTAGCGATATGGGTCTGTTTTATACTAACAAAGGTAGTACGGATCTTGTTGGTTATGCGGATGCGAGTTATTTATCGATCCACATAAAGCTCGATCTCAAATAGGCTATTTGTTTACATGCGGAGAGTCTTTGCTATATCATGGCGATCCACAAAGCGGTCCATTGTTGCTACTTCTTCGAATCATCTTTGAGATAATAGCTATTCATGAAGCAAGTAGAGAATGTGTGTGGTTGAGATCAGTGATACATTTCATCAGAGAAAGATGTGGCTTGAAATGTGATACAAAATTACCCACAGTATTATATGAAGATAATGCTGCATGCATTGCTCAATTAAAAGGAGGATTTATAAAAGGAGATAGAACGAAGCACATTTCACCAAAGTTATTTTTCACACATGATCTCCAGAAGAAAGGTGATATTGATGTGCAACAAATTCGTTCAAGTGACAATCTGTGATTTGTTCACCAAATCTTTGCCAACTTCAACTCTTGAGAAGATGATATTTAAGATTGGAATGCGAAGACTCGACATCCGAATCTTAGTCTTCGTCGTGGGGAGTGAAATACGCGTTGTACTCTTTTTCCTTAATCAAGTTTTGTCCCATTGGGTTTTTTCTTGGTAAGGTTTTTAATGAGGCAACTCTCAAAGCGTATTACTAGATATGTGTACTCTTTTTCCTTCATTAAGGCTTTTTCCCACAGGGTTTTTTCCTAATAAGGTTTTTAACGATGCACATCATCTATGGACATCCAAGGGGGAGTGTTATGAAATATATTATGGATGTCCATATCACAAATATAATGCTTCCTCCACCATGTTAATGGATCTTCCATTTTCCTCCACCATCTTAATGGCTCTCTCCCATCTTAATGGTTCCTCCATTAATTCATATATTAAATGTATATGTATCACTATAAATAGAGGCATAAGTTTTCATATGAAATACACTTGTAATACATTTTGGAAGAACAATAAAATCTCTCCTCTTTGTCACTCTATTTCTATGGTTTTCATCCTTTAATATTGTGACTCTTTTACATAAAAATATAAATAATTTAACTGTATAGTCATTTTTAATAAGTACAATTGAATATTTGATAAAAATAAAATAATATTTAGAGAAACAGTTTATTTTAGATCTTCAATAAAAAAAAATTATATTACGAAAGCAAAGGTTTGGACACTACAATAAAAATTTCCATAACGCCAATTTTGTTACCATTCTTTATTTACAGATTTTGGAGATATTTTTAACTCTTTTATTTCTTTTTTTTTTTTTTTTAAGTTCTAGCTAGGCAATTTAATTGATTAAGGAAAAATGTGGACTTTGCCTGTCTCGTTTATGCATAAAACAAGCAAGTGCCCACTTGTCAAGTAGTAAAGTAGCCTCACACAAGTAGTGTAGGTTATGTGACTCACAAAATAAAATTTCTCATTTCTCACTCTGTTTGTGCGTGCACCTTGATTAATTTTATAGGGTATAGGTCATCTCTTACCAGCATAGATATTAGGTAATAAGAAAAAACATAGATATCAAGTAATAAGATAAAATCACCTAGCATAGATATCAGATAATAAGAAAAAAATCACCTATTGCTTTTAATTCTACTCGAAATTCGAGACCTCATAATTATCAATTCACTTCATTAACCACTAGATCACTGTTACACCCCTCGTTTTCGTAGTGGTAGAACCTATGGTTTTCTAATCGGGTATGCCCTTTGAATAGAGACTCGAGTCGGAGTTTTGGAGATAGAAATTGTCTTACCCCGTGTACGAGGGTACCAGCAGATATTCCTGGCGATTTATAGAGTTAGAAGTTGAACCAATCGAATCGACGTGATGCGGACCGAATCGAAAAAATGCGGAACACCGGTCATCGTCGAGGCTAGTCGACGGACCGTCAATGTGCGGCGTCGACGGGTCCCCCGGCCTTGCGTCCGGGCGCGGTCGACGAGCTGGTTGATGGACCGTCGACACGTCGACGGGCATCGATCCGCTCGTCGAACCGACCATTGTAGCCTTTTTGACTTCTAAGTATAAATAGGTGGTTTACGACCCTATTTCATATTTTCCTCCTTTCCAAATCAGAAAAATCCTAATATATTCGCTCCCAATATTTTCCATTATATTAGTGAAGATTTGACAAGATCCGGACCCCGTAAACCTGAGCTTGTGAAGAAGAAGGGTGCTTCTAGGGTTTCTTCAAGGTTGTGAAGTTTAGGGAGTTGAAGTTGAAGTGATTCTTGACCCCTCAAGGTATGTAAATGATTTCTACCCTTATATTTAAGTTGAATATCAAGAGTTTTAGTGATTCTAAGTAAAGAGAGGATATTTGTGGAAGTGGTAAGTTGATGAAGGGCAAGGTAGTGACTTGAGGCTATTTTTAAGAGTTGATTGGGAATGGATTTAAGTATAGTTTTGATATATATATATATGTGTGTTGTCATCGTGTTGTGGGTATTGTGGTTGATGTTGGATCGAATGAGAAGTTGAAGAGTTGTTAAGCTTATAAGGAAAATGTTACCCATAAATTCTCAAGCTCTATTCGTGTTTAAAATTATTAGTAAGCGAGGTAAATAGCCTAATTAAGCCCTATGTTATCTTAATTGTAGACTTGCAAGTTCGAGAGGTAGGGGGACGATTGAGTATACTTCAAGGTATGTTAAGGCCATTCTTTCCTTCTTTTGGCATGATCCTATGATATGATCTCACAAGCGAGTAAGCAAGCTTCCATATTACTCTACTCTTAGAAGCATTAGAAGTACTTCAGTCTTTGATGTTCATGTACCCCGTTTATGAGTGATCCTTCTATTCATGGGTCCAGTCTTATGTAGCCAGTTTTATGCATACAGTTGATTCATGCATTACATTCCTTATATATTTATGTACATTGACCCATGACTAGAAGGCGTTATATACGTGAATATTGTATATGTATATATATGGGGTATGAGAAGAGGGATAGGCATTATCTACGCATTATAGCTAGTGTACATTGATGATGATATTGATTATGGCAGCAGAGGAGCTGATATGATACGATGAGATGCCATAGAGGCTTTACATGCGTTATAGTGATTCTAAGTAAAGAGAGGATATTTGTGGAAGTGGTAAGTTGATGAAGTGCAAGGTAGTGACTTGAGGCTATTTTTAAGAGATGATTGGGAATGGATTTAAGTATTTTTGTGATATATATATATGTTGTCATCGTGTTGTGGGTATTGTGGTTGATGTTGGATCGAATGAGAAGTTGAAGAGTTGTTAAGCTTATAAGGAAAATGTTGCCCATAAATTGTCAAGCTCTATTCGTGTTTAAAATTATTAGTAAGCGAGGTAAATACCTAATTAAGCCCTATATGTTATCTTAATTGTAGACTTGCGAGTTCGAGAGGTAGAAGTTAGATGATTGAGTATACTTGGTATGTTAAGGCCATTCTTTCCTTCTTTTGGCATGATCCTATGATATGATCCCACAAGCGAGTACGCAAGCTTCCATATTACTCTACTCTTAGAAGTACTTCAGTCTTTGATGTTCATGTACCCCGTTTATGAGTGATCCTTCTGTTCATGGGTCCAATCTTATGTAGCCAGTTTTATGCATACAGTTGATTCATGCATTACATTCCTTATATATTTATGTACATTGACCCATGACTAGAAGGCGTTATATACGCGAATATTGTATATGTATATATATGGGGTATGAGAAGAGGGATAGGCGTTATATACGCATTACCACCTGATCAGCTAGTGTACATTGATGATGATATTGATTATGGCAGCAGCGGAGCCGATATGATATGATGAGATGCCATAGAGGCTTTACATACGTTATATACGCACATACATCAGGCGTTATAGACGCACATATATCAGGCGTTATATATGCACACATATGTAAATGCATGACCATCATTAATAGGCATAAGCATGCATATTATGTGCCCACAAAGGCATTGTCGTTATCGATTTTATGCGCATTTGGCGGATCGGTTCATACAAGTACATGCAGTCAGTCATTTCAGTTTATGAGTTTAGATCTTATCCATGATTGTATATATGTTGTTCTTCTACCTTACATACTTGGTACATTATCCGTACTTGGTACATTATCCGTCGACTTCCCGTTGCCGGGGGCTGCGTTCATGCCCGCGAGGTACGGGGAGACGAACGGGTGGTCGACTCGGAAGACCTCTAGATCTAGCGGTGGTCGGTACGCTCCATTTTGATCCGGAGCTACGGTCGGTTTTGGTATGCCCTTTTGAGAGATATGTGCATATGGGTATAACGGGCCTGTCCCGTCCTTTCGGACTTTCATTCCGGTAAGGTCCAGACGGTTGTATGTAGTAGTCGGATGATGTAGCCTTGTGAACACATTCTTTTGTGTACGATATATGTAGTAGCCTAGGCGCGTGACCGTTCTTCCGCTTGTTGTGTATATTTGCGGATTGTACGCAGTTTTGATGTTTTTATGAGATCGAGCTTTATGCCGTTTATGGGCCCTTGATGTTCCGTATGGTTCAGATACGTATTTCGGGGTGTTTGGTCGCTAGAGGTCAGACGCTCGTCACGACTCATCGGTTTGGGTTGTGACAATCACACCCTTAAACATCACCCTCACATTTTCCTCATCCCTTTGTCAATAGTTTTGTTAATGTTTTCTATCCAAGGATATATATCTTTGAGACAAAAAAAAAAAAATTATAATTTGGAGTATCAAAATTTTAAAAAATCTATATATAATATAAAGCTAGGCATAAACAAGGTGACGTGACACTTCTCTATGGTCACCGTTGTTGTTTATCTTTTTATCTCATTTTTTTTTTTAACCTTTTTTTCCACTTCATTTTTTCTTCCATTTTGTGTCTTTAACTGCCAATTAACTTCTGACTATTAAAATCTCTACATCAATTACAAATTGATTATAATCATTATAAAGATCACGTATACTAATAAAGGCTTATTATTCTTTTAAGTCTACATCATTTACAAGTTATTATATCTATAAAACAAACCATACAATTGTATACGGGAAAACCGGGACATAACGTAAACCAATGAAGTGAGGGGCCGAGGCAAGGAAAGATGAACGCCGTGGATGACATTCGCCGAACCGGAGGAGCGCTTGTACCGGAGGCCCGAGCCGGAGGAGCGCTTATACGGTAGCGAGCAAGGGTGCCATTCGGTCCGTGTGGCCGTCGGTCCGTATGGTCGTTGGTCCGGTACAGCCGTTGCACGTGAGCCGCGCGTCAGTAGTGTCCTGTCACGGTCAGCTACCAACCATGCGTGTGTCAGACGGCGCCGTCAGTCAAATCCCACCAAATCCGTTCGTAGCCGTCCTTGTTATTATTATTTTATTCGGTTCACATTGTATACGAAGCCCATGGAGGCAACGCACTATAAATAAGGAGACACCCCCCTCCCAAGGGGTTGGCTCCTTTACATTTCAAGAACATTTGTAAGAAAAGAATCTCGTATACTTACTCTCCTCATTTCATTTATTCGGCCAGGGCCGTTTCCTTTCAAGGATTATTGCTAATCATATAATATATTGCTCGCAAACGTCTACATCTTTGGCCGCTTCATTAGAGAGCCTCCCAATCTCTATTTCCTTTATCTAACATATGTCAAGAACAAAGCACATATCCTATACCCACTTATAAATTCAATTGATTATCCAATTTCGGGGTAAACAGTTTGGCGCCTACCGTGGGGCTAGGATAATAGTTCTTAGTCTTGATTCTTATCAAACTCATTTAAACCGTAACCCTCGCCGTTCGTCTCGTCAAAAACAAATCTATGGCTGACGTCGGGCAATCCGGTCACGTTAACGAACACCGAAATTGGCAGAAAATGAGGGCGCAAGCTTCCGATCTTTTCCTTTCGGGGGAGCATCCTCGAAGAAGTTTCACTCGAAATGTCGATAAAGTCAATCGACCGGCGGGGAACCGGTGAAAGAATTTCATCCGCACCCGAGTGGTGAGCGGGGAACCAACGGGCCTTCGGCCGGTAGAAGGAGGGGGAGGCCCGAACGGAGGCCGCCTCCCTCCGGTATAGGGGCCACGGAGGGACCGAGCCGACCCTCCGAATGATGATGTCGGGTTCCGTTCTCCTCCTCGATGACGGCAACACTCGCGCTTTCTTCCTTTTGTTGTCGGCGCCTTCTCGGAAGTCCTCTTTCTTTTGGCGGCATCGTCAAGGACACGGGAAGAACCCGCCGTGTCGAACCCGGATGACGGTGCAGGACAAGCGGTTCCCGGTTCTGGCCTCGAGGCCACCGAACCCTTGGGCAAACCTAAAAGGCAAAAGCAATAACGGAGATAGTGAATTCAAAGGGCCACGGGCAGTAAGGAGCCCAACAAACACGTAATGGAATAAACGTATTACCGTGGTTTGCGCCCACCGCCACGAGACAGGTGGGCCCATGTCCGATTCTCATAGGGGTACCGGCGGAGGAGCGCGAAGAACCCGTTCGCTCGGTATCGCGGGATGACGGGAGGTACGTATCCGTTGGCCGAGTAGGGGAAAAAAGAAGGCAACGAGTCGACAAAACCAAAGAGAATGAATAGAAAACGACTAAATGCACAAGAAAGATTGCCCAAAAAATTCGAGCTTACGCTTATTGTTCCATTCCTCGGAAAGAATTTTTTGTAGTCGGCGGGGATGATGTCCTCGGTTTTCACTCGGACGTGCCTACTCGCCACCCCTATCCGGTCCTCGTCCGTCTTCGAGAAGAACGAGGTTCCGCCGCGCTTGACAGTTTTATTACACCGCCCCCGAAAGACCCCTCGGGGAGTACGGGCGTATCAAGTGGCCCCGGCGTGAATCCCTTACCGGCGTTGTTGGCTAAAAAAGCCGAGGAGACACGCAACGACCCTCCAAACGATCGGGCCGATGCGCGAAAGTCACGCCATAGGTCGAGACACGTATCAAGGGATGACCGGATCATCGGAGGATCGATTTTGAGGGTAAAAGGGTAGGGTGTATACGAACAAGAACCCTACGGTGATCGGTGACGGATTCATGCGGACCCGGTGCAAAAACTCTTGCGGGGCGGGTATCCCATCCGCGGTCGGCCCGGATTACGTCGAGTCTTTCCTCGATCGATGAGGGGTATCGCCTCGCATCGTATCCCCCGTCCGAGAGCCCAGGGACGGGCTGCCGACCTCGAGATCTTTGTTAAAATTGAATTTGGTCGGAATAATATCCGAGATCGCGAGCTCGATTTTACGGGGGATGCGGGGCCGGATCCGGGGGTGACGTCGGTGGAACTTCGTGGGAAGTGGACTCGGACATTTCGAAAATATGAAAGGAGAAGGATTTAAAAGTGAAGAGGGAAGTGAAGGAACTGGTAATTCGGGGATGACGAAACAGCAGCGACCAAACCAAAGCAATTGGCGAAATCAACTCTTTTGCATTGATTTCGAGTTAATGAGTCAAACTGCAGGTCAGATGCAGCAGATAGCAATTTCTGGGAATGTGAAGGAATGTAGAGAAGAGAGGAGGCTGAAAGAGAAACAAAATGTGAAAGTGGTAAATGAACAGGTAATGGGCCTTATATAGGCGAGGAAGGGGAACGGTTACCGAGGGTGACCAATCGCGTAGCGCCGCGTGTCCCCATCGTTAATGAGGGCGACGTGGTAGAACGTGCAAAGGCGGTTGGCGAGGCGTTACGTGGTCATTCCCGCAAAATTTAAAAGATAAGAACGAGGCCGGCCGAGTCACCGGTTTCTAAGGTTATTGCTTCCGTTATCCGATGGATCGGCGTGACGAAGTGAGGGGCTATCTGTATACGGGGAAAACCGGACATAACGTAAACCAATGAAGTGAGGGCCGAGGCAAGGAAGATGGGAACGTGCCTGATGACATTCGGGCTGAACCGGAGGAGCGCTTGTACCGGAGCTGAACCGGAGGAGCGCTTATACCAGAGCTGAGCAAGGGTGCCATTCGGTCCCGTGTGGCCGTCGGCCCGTATGGTCGTTGGTCGGTCGAGCGGGTTGCACGTGAGCCACGCGTCGGTAGTGTCTGTCACGGTCGGTACCAACCGTACGTGTGTCGGACGGCGCCGTCGATCAAATCCACACCAAAATCCGTTCGGAGAGTCCTTGTTATTATTATTTTATTAGGTTCATTGTATGAAGCCCATGGAGGGCGACCATAAATAGGAGACACCCCCTCCTTTGAGGGGAGTTGGCTCACTGCATTGAAGACATTTGTAAGAAAAGAATTCTCATATACTTACTCTCTTTCATTTATTCGGCCGGGGCCGTTTCACTCAAGGATTATTGCTAATCATATAATATATTGCTCGCAAACGTCTACATCTTTGGCCGCTTCATTCGAGGCCTCCCAATCTCTATTTCCTTTGTAACATATGTATCGAGCAATAGCATGTCATCACATGCGACATAAATTCAATTGATTATCCAATTTCGGGGTAAACAACAATGTCTCATACAATGCCACTAACCCACATCAGTCATTGTTTTCCTAGAAGATGGAGCATTCAACAATGCACCACTACTCAGAGCAGCAGCAGCATCAGCCTCTAGGGATGATTCTCAGGTATCTGAAGGATAGTAGAGCTTTCACATAACATATCCCAAAATCGACGCTTAGAAACTTATG